>NC_053023.1:352792018-353092018 GCF_003073215.2 Triticum urartu
AAGCTTGGGGAACCCTGAGCGCCGCCAGTCACGCGAGCGCTGTCTTCTCCATTGTCGCCGGAGCTAGGCTCCCGGCCGCGGTCGTCGTCCTCGGGGCAGCACCCTGCGCGGCGACCATCTTCCCCAAACACCCTCACGTAGAGGGTGGCATCACCGTCAAACTTGAAGTGCAGGGTGCAACGACGGCTCAGGCCACGCGCGCGGGCAAACGTCTGCCAACCGCGGGCCAGGGCCAGGCTCCCGGCTGCGGAGACCTCCAGTGAAGCCCATGAGGCCTGGCTGCAGCAGCCGTCGGCCTGAAGCCAGAGGCCGCCCGGAGCGCCGGCCGGGAGCTCGCCGAGGAGGAAGCGAGGAAGCGGAAGCCGGGTGCTAGTCGGCTCCGCCGACCACACAACGAACTCCGGTAGCACCTCTGCAGCGTGAAAGCGCGGCCTAGGGGGACGCGCGACCGGACCGCGCCCCCCGACCGCAGTGATCCGCCCGTCGCCGCGCTGGAAATCGTCTCCACGGCCGCGGGGAGCTGCCGTGGTGGCCACAGGATGTTTGCGAGGGCGCCCTCGGCCGCGCTTAGGCGGGGGAGATGCAGGCTCAACCTGGTGAGCCATCCCCTTCTCTGCGGCCGAGAACCTCCTCGACGGGGCCATGAAGAAGAAGGAGAAGCAAGGGGGGATGAACTGGAAGGGCGCACGCCGTTCCGTACTTATAGCCGGTGAAGGCCAACCGTCGACCTCCACGATCGCAGGTAATCATGACCCGCTTTGCATGCAGGGACTTGTCCAATCCGTGCAGTTGCTGAGGCGCCATGGGGAAATGGAGACGCCCACGTCCAATCAACCGCCACGCGGCGCCCAAGGCCGCAGGCTGTTAGGGCCCGCGGCGCTTCGCTCTTGCCCTTCCGCCTCCCTGCACGGCCAGGTCCGGGCGCGCCTTGGGCCCGGGGGCTACTGTCGGCGTTCTGGGAATGGGGGTCCCCAGACTTGCCTGCCTGCGGCCTGCGGCGTGGCTCAAAGGGGGGCCCAGCATGGCCCATCTTCACCAACACAGACCCAAGACCCTCGCGAGGGGCCAAGCCTCGCGGGGCGGACGACGCGGAGCTTCCTCAGGCACGGCCTCATCAGGCTGGCTCATGAGGAGGCGGAGAGAGCAAGGCAGGGTACCTCACGAGGTGCCCGTGACGCAAGCCATGACGACCAAAGGCGCCAGGCGGGTGCCAGTCCGCGCAGTGTCCTCCTCTCCTCTTTGGTGCAAAGGGAGCAAGCGCAGCCGCGGAGTACCGAGGCATCAGGCAAAGGTTGCCATTTCGGTGCAACAAGACCAAGACCAGGAGGACTGCAAGACGGAGGTCATTGTGGGGCCCAAGACGGCGTCACCACTAGAGCTTTGTGCAGGCGAAGACTACTTTTGTCAGGATAGCTGGTACTAGCTGCCCCCCTTCAAATTAGCCCACCATTGTTGGCTCCCTTCCCGCTTGATATTTGGGAAGAGGACCAGGGCCTCTATAAATAGGACCAACCACCCACAGAACGAGAGAGAGACGGGGGAAGAGGAAAAAGACGAGAGAAGGAAAAGAGAAGGAAGGAGAGAGAGAGAAGGGTGACTGAACTCCTCCCAGCAGTTCATCGCCCCAGCCAAGAGCAGACCCTCGCGAGGCTGTTCTCCCTTGTATTGTTCATCATCATCAGTTCAAGAGGCAATCCACCACACCACACACTGGAGTAGGGTATTACACCACAACGGTGGCCCGAACCAGTATAAACCATGTGTCATTCGTGTTGTTCTTTCCATTGCTTAGATCCTAGCGAGGCGGAGGGGTGCAGGTAGGTAGGAGGTGAAATCTCTGCGCGCACCCCAGTGTTCGAACCTCAAGGGTCTGCCGGAACCCGAAATTCGACACTATCTATGAACAATATTTGATTCTTCTCTGAAATATTTTATGTATGATTGGTTTATCTTTGCAAGTCTCTTCGAATTATCAGTTTGGTTTGGCCTACTAGATTGATCTTTCTTGCAATGGGAGAAGTGCTTAGCTTTGGGTTCGATCTTGCGGTGCTCGATCCCAGTGACAGAAAGGGAAACGACACGTATTGTATTGTTGCCATCGAGGATAAAAAGATGGGGTTTATATCATATTCCTTGATTTTATCCCTCTACATCATATCATCTTGCCTAATGCGTTACTCTATTCTCATGAACTTAATACTCTAGATGCATGGTGGATAGCGGTCGATGTGTGGAGTAATAGTAGTAGATGCAGGCAGGAGTCGGTCTACTTGTCACGGACATGATGCCTATATACATGATCATGCCTAGATATTCTCATAATTATTCGCTTTTCTATCAATTGCTCGACAGTAATTTGTTCACCCACCGTAATACTTATGCTATCTTGAGAGAAGCCACTAGTGAAACCTACGAGCCCCAGGTCTATCTTTTATCATATAAGTTTCCAATCTACTTTACTTTGCAATCTTTACTTTCAATCTTTCTCATAAAAATACCAAAAATATTTATCTTATTATTATTATCTCTATCAGATCTCACTCTCGTAAGTGACCGTGAAGGGATTGACAACCCCTTTATCACATTGGTTGCGAGGTTCTTATTTGTTTGTGTAGGTACGAGGGACTTGCGTGTGGCCTCCTACTGGATTGATACCTTGGTTCTCAAAAACTGAGGGAAATACTTACGCTACTTTGCTGCATCACCCTTTGCTCTTCAAGGGAAAACCAACGCAGTGCTCAAGAGGTAGCAAGAAGGATTTCTGGCGCCGTTGCCAGGGACACTACACACAAGTCAAGACATACGAAGTACCCATCACAAACTCTTATCCCTCGCATTACATTATTTGTCATTTGCCTCTCATTTTCCTCTCCCCCACTTCAACCTTGCCGTTTTATTCGCCTTTTCCCCATTTATTTCTCTTGTGCCATGGCCGATTCAAAAAGGGCTAAGGGTCCTCTCCCGGGTTTTACTCTGGATAGTCCCTCTGTCCTCTCTAAGCTCATAAATAATGATGCTATGGAAAGACCTACCGGGGTTATCAATGAGAGTTTGAATAATTTTGATGAAGATGATCTCAGAATTTTTCGTTATTTATTTGATGAATCTTTGAAAGATGCTTGGGATAGGCTATTAAGGATCCAGGCTAGTTATGTGCCCCAATATCAAATTGAGATATACCTGAAAAGCTTTTATATTGGTTTACCCTCTTCGTTCAAACAAGTTCTAGATTCTATTTTTGAGGAAGGTTTTCTTGAGGGGGATCAAAGAAATGAGAGCTAGTTTAGATACAAATTTCCGTAACATGTTTAATCTTTCTTCCACCATTAATGGCCACGTCCTCTCTCAAAATAAAAAGATAAATGCTATAGAAAAGAAATTTTCTCTTTTGTTTCCCAATACCAAATATGGTAATACCTAGATCTTGTTGGGGAACGTAGTAATTTCAAAAAAATTCCTACACACACGCAAGATCATGGTGATGCATAGCAACGAGAGGGGAGAGTGTTGTCTACGTACCCTCGTAGACCGGAAGTGGAAGCGTTAGCACAACGCGGTTGATGTAGTCGTACGTCTTCACGGCCCGACCGATCAAGCACCGAAACTACGGCACCTCCGAGTTCTAGCACATGTTCAGCTCGATGACGATCCCCGGACTCCGATCCAGCAAAATGTCGGGGATGAGTTCCGTCAGCACGACAGCGTGGTGACGATCTTGATGTTTTATCGTCGCAGGGCTTCGTCTAAGCACCGCTACAATATTATCGAGGACTATGGTGGAGGGGGGCACCGCACACGGCTAAGAGATCAATGATCAACTGTTGTGTCTATGGGGTGCCCCCTGCCCCCGTATATAAAGGAGTGGAGGAGGGGGCCGACCAAGGAGGGTGGCGCGCCCTAGGGGGGTGTCCAACTCCCACAGGGAGTAGGAGTCCCCTTTTTCCTATTAGGAGTAGGAGAGGGAAGGAAGAGGAAGGAGGGAGGAAGGAAAGGGGGGCCCAGCCCCCCTCCCAACTCGGATTGGGCTTGGGGGGGGGGCCCCCTCCCTTGCTCCTTTCCCCTCCTTTCCACTAAGGCCCAATAAGGCCCGTATACCTCCTGGGGGGTTCCGATAACTTCCCGGTGATCCAGTATTGTCCCAATCTCACCCGGAACCTTTCTGGTGTCCAAATATAGTCGTCCAATATATCAATCTTTATGCCTCTACCATTTCGAGACTCCTCGTCAAGTCCGTGATCACATCCGGGACTCCGAACAACCTTCGGTACATCAAAATATATAAACTCATAATGAAACTGTCATCGTAACGTTAAGCGTGCGGACCCTACGGGTTCGAGAACAATGTAGACATGACCGAGACACGTCTCCGGTCAATAACCAATAGCAGAACCTGGATGCTCATATTGGCTCCTACATATTCTACGAAGATCTTTATCGGTCAGACCGCATAACAACATACGTTTGTTCCCTTTGTCATCGGTATGTTACTTGCCCGAGATTCGATCGTCGGTATCTCAATACCTAGTTCAATCTCGTTACCGGCAAGTCTCTTTACTCGTTCTATAACACATCATCTTGCAACTAACTTATTAGTTGCATTGCTTGCAAGGCTTAAGTGATGTGCATTACCGAGAGGGCCCAGAGATACCTCTCCGACAATCGGAGTGACAAATCCTAATCTCGAAATATTCCAACCCAACATGTACCTTTGGAGACACCTGTAGAGCACCTTTATAATCACCCAGTTACATTGTGACGTTTGGTAGCACACAAAGTGTTCCTCCGGTAAATGGGAGTTGCATAATCTCATAGTCATAGGAACATGTATAAGTCATGAAGAAAGCAATAGCAACATACTAAACGATAGGGTGCTAAGCTAATGGAATGGGTCATGCCAATCACATCATTCTCCTAATGATGCGATCCCGTTAATCAAATGACAACTCATGTCTATGGTTAGGAAACATAACCATCTTCGATTAACGAGCTAGTCAAGTAGATGTATACTAGTGACACTTTGTTTGTCTATGTATTCACACAAGTATTATGTTTCCGGTTAATACAATTCTAGCATGAATATTAAACATTTATCATGATATAAGGAAATAAATAATAACTTTATTATTGCCTCTAGGGCATATTTCCTTTAGTCTCCCACTTGCACTAGAGTCAATAATCTAGATTACACAGTAATGATTCTAACACCCATGGAGCCTTGGTGCTGATCATGTTTTTCTCGTGGAAGAGGCTTAGTCAATGGGTCTGCTACATTCAGATCCGTATGTATCTTGCAAATCTCTATGTCTCCCACCTGGTCTAGATCCCGGATGGAATTGAAGCGTCTCTTGATGTGCTTGGTTCTCTTGTGAAATCTGGATTCCTTTGCTAAGGCAATTGCACCAGTATTGTCACAAAAGATTTTCATTGGACCCGATGCACTAGGTATGACACCTAGATCGGATATGAACTTCTTCATCCAGACTCCTTCGTTTGCTGCTTCCGAAGCAGCTATGTATTCCACTTCACATGTAGATCCCGCCACGACGCTTTGTTTAGAACTACACCAACTGGCAGCTCCACCGTTTAATGTAAATACGTATCCGGTTTGCGATTTAGAATCGTCCGGATCAGTGTCAAAGCTTGCATCAACGAAACCATTTACGATGAGCTCTTTGTCACCTCCATATACGAGAAACATATCCTTGGTCCTTTTCAGGTATTTCAGGATGTTCTTGACCGCTGTCCAGTGATCCACTCCTGGATTACTTTGGTACCTCCCTGCTAGACTTATAGCAAGGCACACATCAGGTCTTCAGGTCTGGTACACAGCATTGCATACATGATAGAGCCTATGGCTGAAGCATAGGGAACATCTTTCATTTTCTCTCTATCTTCTGCAGTGGTCGGGCATTGAGTCTTACTCAACTTCACACCTTGTAATACAGGCAAGAACCCTTTCTTTGCTTGATCCATTTTGAACTTCTTCAAAACTTTGTCAAGGTATGTGCTTTGTGAAAGTCCAATTAAGCGTCTTGATCTATCTCTATAGATCTAATGCCTAATATGTAAGCAGCTTCACCGAGGTCTTTCATTGAAAAACTCTTATTCAAGTATCCCTTTATGCTATCCAGAAATTCTATATCATTTCCAATTAGTAATATGTCATCCACATATAATATCAGAAATGCTACAGAGCTCCCACTCACTTTCTTGTAAATACAGGCTTCTCCAAAAGTCTGTATAAAACCAAATGCTTTGATCACACTATCAAAGCGTTTATTCCAACTCCGAGAGGCTTGCACCAGTCCATAAATGGATCGCTGAGCTTGCACACTTTGTTAGCTCCCTTTGGATCGACAAAACCTTCCGGTTGCATCATATACAACTCTTCTTCCAGAAATCCATTCAGGAATGCAGTTTTGACATCCTGCCAAATTTCATAATCATAAAATGCGGCAATTGCTAACATGATTCAGACAGACTTAAGCATCGCTACGGGTGAGAAGGTCTCATCGTAGTCAATCCTTGAACTTGTCGAAAACCTTTGCGACAGTCGAGCTTTGTAGACAGTAACATTACCGTCAGCGTCAGTCTTCTTCTTGAAGATCCATTTATTCTCAATTGCTTGCCGATCATTGGGCAAGTCAACCAAAGTCCACACTTTGTTCTCATACATGGATCCCATCTCAGATTTCATGGCTTCAAGCCATTTTGCGGAATCTGGGCTCACCATCGCTTCTTCATAGTTCGTAGGTTCATCATGATCTAGTAGCATGACTTCCAGAACAGGATTACCGTACCACTCTGGTGCGGATCTTACTCTGGTTGATCTACGGATCTACAAGGTTCAGTAGTAACTTGTTCTGAAGTTTCATGATCATCATCATTAGCTTCCTCACTAATTGGTGTAGGTGTCACAGAAACCGGTTTTCTGTGATGTACTACTTTCCAATAATGGAGAAGGTACAGTTACCTCATCAAGTTCTACTTTCCTCCCACTCACTTCTTTCGAGAGAAACTCCTTCTCTAGAAAGGATCCATTCTTAGCAACAAATGTCTTGCCTTCGGATTTGTGATAGAAGGTGTACCCAACAGTCTCCTTCGGGTATCCTATGAAGACACATTTCTCTGATTTGGGTTCGAGCTTATCAGGTTGAAGCTTTTTCACATAAGCATCGCAGCCCCAAACTTTCAAAAACGACAACTTTGGTTTCTTGCCAAACCATAGTTCATAAGGCGTCGTCTCAACGGATTTTAATGGTGCCCTATTTAACGTGAATGCGGCCGTCTCTAAAGCATAACCCCAAAATGATAGCGGTAAATCTGTAAGAGACATCATAGATTGCACCATATCAAGTAAAGTACGATTACGACGTTCGGACACACCATTACGCTGTGGTGTTCCGGGTGGCGTGAGTTGCAAAACTATTCCGCATTGTTTCAAATGTAAACCAAACTCGTAACTCAAATATTCTCCTCCACGATCAGATCGTAGAAACTTTATTTTCTTGTTACGATGATTTTCAACTTCACTCTGAAATTCTTTGAACTTTTCAAATGTTTCAGACTTATGTTTCATTAAGTAGATATACCCATATATGCTTAAATCATCTGTGAAGGTGAGAAAATAACGATATCCGCCACGAGCTTCAACATTCATTGGACCACATACATCTGTATGTATGATTTCCAACAAATCTGTTGCTCTCTCCATAGTTCCGGAGAACGGCGTTTTAGTCATCTTGCCCATGAGGCACGGTTCGCAAGTACCAAGTGATTCATAATCAAGTGGTTCCAAAAGTCCATCAGTATGGAGTTTCTTCATGCATTTACACCGATATGACCTAAACGGCAGTGCCACAAATAAGTTGCACTATCATTATCAACTCTGCATCTTTTGGCTTCAACATTATGAATATGTGTATCACTACTATCGAGATTCATCAAAAATAGACCACTCTTCAAGGATGCATGACCATAAAATATATTACTCATATAAATAGAACAACCATTATTCTCTGATTTAAATGAATAACCGTCTCGCATCAAACAAGATCCAGATATAATGTTCATGCTCAACGCTAGCACCAAATAACAATTATTTAGGTCTAATACTAATCCCGATGGTAGATGTAGAGGTAGCGTGCCGACCACGATCACATCGACTTTGGAACCATTTCCCACGCGCGTCGTCACCTCGTCCTTCACCAGTGTTCGCTTAATCCGTAGTCCCTGTTTCGAGTTGCAAATATTAGCAACAGAACCAGTATCAAATACCCAGGTGCTACTACGAGCTCTAGTAAGGTACACATCAATAACATGTATATCACATATACCTTTGTTCACTTTGCCATCCTTCTTATCCGCCAAATACTTGGGGCAGTTCCGCTTCCAGTGACCAGTCTGCTTGCAGTAGAAGCACTCAGTTTCAGGCTTAGGTCCAGACTTGGGTTTCTTCTCCTGAGCAGCAACTTGCTTGCTGTTCTTCTTGAAGTTCCCCCCTTCTTCCCTTTGCCCTTTTTCTTGAAACTAGTGATCTTGTTAACCATCAACACTTGATGCTCCTTCTTGATTTCTACCTCCGTAGCTTTTAGCATCGTGAAGAGCTCGGGAATTGTCTTATCCATCCCTTGCATATTATAGTTCATCACGAAGCTTTTGTAGCTTGGTGGCAGTGATTGAAGAACTCTGTCAATGACACTATCATCAGGAAGATTAACTCCCTGTTGAGTCAAGTGGTTGTGGTACCCAGACATTCTGAGTATATTTTCACTGACAGAACTATTCTCCTCCATCTTGCAGCTATAGAACTTATTGGAGACTTCATATCTCTCAATTCGGGCATTTGCTTGAAATATTAACTTTAACTCCTGCAACATCTCATATGCTCCATGATGTTCAAAATGTCGTTGAAGTACCGATTCTAAGCCGTAAAGCATGGCACACTGAACTATCAAGTAGTCATCAGCTTTGCTCTGCCAGACGTTCATAACATCTGGTGTTGCTCCAGCAGCAGGCCTGGCACCCAGCGGTGCTTCCAGGACGTAATTCTTCTGTGCAGCAATGAGGATAATCCTCAAGTTACGGACCTAGTACGTATAATTGCTACCATCATCTTTCAACTTTGCTTTCTCAAGGAACGCATTAAAATTCAACGGAACAATAGCACGGGCCATCTATCTACAATCAAACATAAACAAGCAAGATACTATCAGGTACTAAGTTCATGATAAATTTAAGTTCAATTAATCATATTACTTAAGAACTCCCACTTAGAAAGATATCCCTCTAATCTTCTAAGTGATCACGTGATCCAAATCAACTAAACCATAACCGATCATCACGTGAAATGGAGTAGTTTTCAATGGTGAACATCACTATGTTGATCATATCTACTATATGATTCATGCTCGACCTTTCGGTCTCAGTGTTCCGAGGCCATATCTGCATATGCTAGGCTCGTCAAGTTTAACCTGAGTATTCTGCGTGTGCAAAACTGGCTTGCACCCGTTGTAGATGGACGTAGAGCTTATCACACCCGGTCATCACGTGGTGTCTGGGCACGACGAACTTTGGCAACGGTGCATACTCAGGGAGAACACTTTTATCTTGAAATTTAGTGAGAGATCATCTTATAATGCTACCGTCAATCAAAGCAAGATAAGATGCATAAAAGATAAACATCACATGCAATCAATATAAGTGATATGATATGGCCATCATCATCTTGTGCTTGTGATCTCCATCTCCGAAGCATCGTCATGATCACCATCGTCACCGACGCGACACCTTGATCTCCATCGTAGCATCGTTGTCGTCTCACCAATCTTATGCTTCCACGACTATCGCTACCGCTTAGTGATAAAGTAAAGCATTACAACGCGATTGAATTACATACAATAAAGCGACAACCATACGGATCCTGCCAGTTGCCGATAACTCGGTTACAAAACATGATCATCTCATACAATAAAATTTAGCATCATGTCTTGATCATATCACATCACAACATGCCCTGCAAAAACAAGTTAGACATCCTCTACTTTGTTGTTGCAAGTTTTACGTGGCTGCTACGGGCTTAGCAAGAACCGTTCTTACCTATGCATCAAAACCACAACGATAGTTTGTCAAGTTGGTGCTGTTTTAACCTTCGCAAGGACCGGGCGTAGCCACACTCGGTTCAACTAAAGTTGTAGAAACTGACACCCGCCAGCCACCTGTGTGCAAAGCACGTCGGTAGAACCAGTCTCGCTAAGCGTACGCATAATGTCGGTCCGGGCCGCTTCATCCAACAATACCGCTGAACCAAAGTATGACATGTTGGTAAGAAGTATGACTTATATCGCCCACAACTCACTTGTGTTCTACTCGTGCATATAACATCAATGCATAAAACCTAGGCTCGGATGCCACTGTTGGGGAACGTAGTAATTTCAAAAAAATTCCTACGCACACGCAAGATCATGGTGATGCATAGCAACGAGAGGGGAGAGTGTTGTCTACGTACCCTCGTAGACCGGAAGTGGAAGCGTTAGCACAACGCGGTTGATGTAATCATACGTCTTCATGGCCCGACCGATCAAGCACCGAAACTACGACACCTCCGAGTTCTAGCACACGTTCAGCTCGATGACGATCCCCAGACTCCGATCCAGGAAAGTGTCGGGGATGAGTTCCGTCAGCACGACGGCGTGGTGACGATCTTGATGTTTTACCGTCGCAGGGCTTCGCCTAAGCACCGCTACAATATTATCGCGGACTATGGTGGAGGGGGGCACCGCACACGGCTAAGAGATCAATGATCAACTATTGTGTCTATGGGGTGCCCCCCTGCCCCCGTATATAAAGGAGTGGAGGAGGGGGCCGACCAAGGAGGGTGGCGCGCCCTAGGGGGGAGTCCAACTCCCACAGGGAGTAGGACTCCCCTTTTTCCTATTAGGAGTAGGAGAGGGAAGGAAGAGGAAGGAGGGAGGAAGGAAAGGGGGGGCCGGCCCCCCTCCCAATTCGGATTGGGCTTGGGGGGCGCCCCCTCCCTTGCTCCTTTCCCCTCCTTTCCACTAAGGCCCAATAAGGCCCATATACCTCCCGGGGGGTTCCGATAACCTCCCGGTGATCCAGTATTGTCCCAATCTCACCCGGAACCTTTCCGGTGTCCAAATATAGTCGTCCAATATATCGATCTTTATGTCTCTACCATTTCGAGACTCCTCGTCAAGTCCGTGATCACATCCGGGACTCCGAACAACCTTCGGTACATCAAAATATATAAACTCATGATGAAACTGTCATCGTAACGTTAAGCGTGCGGACCCTACGGGTTCGAGAACAATGTAGACATGACCGAGACACGTCTCCGGTCAATAACCAATAGCGGAACCTGGATGCTCATATTGGCTCCTACATATTCTATGAAGATCTTTATCGGTCAGACCGCATAACAACATACATTTGTTCCCTTTGTCATCGGTATGTTACTTGCCCGAGATTCGATCGTCGGTATCTCAATACCTAGTTCAATCTCATTACCGGCAAGTCTCTTTACTCGTTCTGTAATACATCATCTTTCAACTAACTTATTAGTTGCATTGCTTGCAAGGCTTAAGTGATGTGCATTACCGAGAGGGCCCAGAGATACCTCTCCGACAATCGGAGTGACAAATCCTAATCTCGAAATACGCCAACCCAACATGTACCTTTGGAGACACCTGTAGAGCACCTTTATAATCACCCCGTTACATTGTGACATTTGGTAGCACACAAAGTGTTCCTCCGGTAAACGGGAGTTGCATAATCTCATAGTCATAGGAACATGTATAAGTCATGAAGAAAGCAATAGCAACATACTAAACGATAGGGTGCTAAGCTAATGGAATGGGTCATGTCAATCACATCATACTCCTAATTATGTGATCCCGTTAATCAAATGACAACTCATGTCTATGGTTAGGAAACATAACCATCTTCGATTAACGAGCTAGTCAAATAGATGTATACTAGTGACACTTTGTTTGTCTATGTATTCACACAAGTATTATGTTTCCGGTTAATACAATTCTAGCATGAATAATAAACATTTATCATGATATAAGGAAATAAATAATAACTTTATTATTGCCTCTAGGGCATATTTCCTTCAGATCTATCCTTGCTTGTATGCCTAGCTAGGGGCGTTAAACGATAGCGCTTGTTGGGAGGCAACCCAATTTTATTTTTGTTCCTTGGTTTTTGGTTCTGTTTAGTAATAAATAATTTGTCTAGCCTCTGTTTAGATGTGGTTTTATGCTTTTAATTAGTGTTTGTGCCAAGTAGAACCTTTGGGAAGACTTGGGGAAAGTCTTTGCGATCTTGCTGTAAAAAACAGAAACTTTAGCGCTCTGGAGATTTGCTGCCATTTTTTTTACTGGAGAGTGCTATTTAGTTAATTATTTTTACAGATGATTCATAGATAAATTACTCACGTCTAGCAATTTATTTTAGAATTTTTGTGGTTCCAGAAGTATTTGAAACCTACAGATTACTACAGGCTGTTCTGTTTTTGACAGATTCTGTTTTTTGTGTGTTGTTTCCTTATTTTGATGAATCTATGGCTAGTTTTTGAGTGTATGAACCATAGAGAAGTTGGAATATAGTAGGTCTAACACCAATATATGTAAAAAATGAGTTCATTACAGTACCTTGAAGTGGTGGTTTGTTTTCCTTTACTAACGGAGCTCACAAGATTTTCTTTTAAGTTTTGTGTTGTGAAGTTTTCAAGTTTTGGGTACAGATTTGATGGATTATGGAACAAGGAGTGGCAAGAGCCTAAGGTTGGGGATGCCCAAGGCACCCCAAAGTAAAATCAAAGGACAACCAAAAGCCAAAGCTTGGGGATGCCCTGGAAGGCATCCCCTCTTTCATCTTCGTCCATCGATAACTTTACTTGGAGCTATATTTTTATTCACCACATGATATGTGTTTTACTTGGAGCGTCTTGTATGATTTGAGTCTTTGCTTTTTAGTTTACCACAATCATCCTTTCTGTACACACCTTTTGGGAGAGACACACATGAATTGGAATTTATTAGAATACTCTATGTGCTTCACTTATATCTTTTGAGCTAGATAATTTTGCTCTAGTGCTTAGCTTATATCTTTTAGAGCACGGTGGTGGTTTTATTTTATATAAATTATTGATCTCTCATGCTTCACTTATATTATTTTGAGAGTCCTTTAGAACATCATGGTAATTTTCTTTGGTTATGAATTTAGTCCTAATATGATAGGCATCCAAGATCGGTATAATAAAAACTATCATAAAAAGTGCATTGAGTACTATGAGAAGTTTGATGCTTGATGTTTGTCTTGAGATATGGAGATGGTGATATTAGAGTCATGCTAGTTGAGTAGTTGTGAATTTTATAAATACTTGTTCTAAAGTTTGTGATTCCCGTATCATGCACGTATGGTGAACCGTTATGTGATGAAGTCGGAGCATGATTTATTTATTGATTGTCTTCCTTATGAGTGGCGGTCAGGGATGAGCGATGGTCTTTTCCTACCAATCTATCCCCCTAGGAGCATGCGCGTAGTACTTTGTTTCGATAAATAGATTTTTGCAATAAGTATGTGAGTTCTTTATGACTAATGTTGAGTCCATGGATTATACACACTCTCACCCTTCCACCATTGCTAGCCTCTCTAGTACCGCGCAACTTTCGCCGGTACCATAAACCCACCATATACCTTCCTCAAAACAAACACCATAGCTACCTATTATGGCATTTCCATAGCCATTCTGAGATATATTGCCAGGCAACTTTCCACCATTCCGTTTATGACACGCTTCATCATTGTCATATTGCTTTGCATGATCATGTAGTTGACATCGTATTTGTGGCAAAGCCACCATTCATAATTCTTTCATACATGTCACTCATGAGTCATTGCATATCCCGGTACACCGCCGGAGGCATTCACGTAGAGTCATATTTTGTTCTAAGAATTGAGTTGTAATTCTTGAGTTGTAAGTAAATAAAGCGTGATGATCATCATTATTAGAGCATTGTCCCAAGTGAGGAAAGGATGATGGAGACTATGATTCCCCCACAAGTCGGGATGAGACTCCGGACGAAAAATAAAAAAAGAGGCCAAAAAAAGAGAAGAAGGCCCAAATAAAAAAAATGATGAGAGAAAAACAGAGAAGGGACAATGTTACTATCCTTTTTCCACACTTGTGCTTCAAAATAGCACCATGATCTTCATGATAGAGAGTCTCTTATGTTATCACTTTCATATACTAGTGGGAATCTTACATTATAAAACTTGGCCTGTATATTCCAATGATGGGCTTCCTCAAAATGCCCTAGGTCTTTGTGAGCGAGCAAGTTGGATGCACACCCACTTATTTTCTTTTTGAGCTTTCATACACTTATAGCTCTAGTGCATCCGTTGCATGGCAATCCCTACTCACTCACATTGATATCTATTGATGGGCATCTCCATAGCCCATTGATATGCCTAGTTGATGTGAGACTATCTTCTCCTTTTTGTCTTCTCCACAACCACCATTCTATTCCACATATAGTGCTATGTCCATGGCTCACGCTCATGTATTGCGTGAAGATTGAAAAATTTTGAGAACATCAAAAGTATGAAACCATTGCTTGGCTTTTCATCGGGGTTGTGCATGATTTAAATACTTTGTGTGGTGAAGATAGAGAATAGCCAGACTATATGATTTTTTAGGGATAACTTTCTTTGGTCATGTTATTTTGAGAAGACATAATTGCTTAGTTAGTATGCTTGAAGTATTATTATTTCTATGTCAATATTAGACTTTTGTCTTGAATCTCTCAGATCTGAATATTCATGCCACAATAAAGAGAATTACATTGAGAATTATGCTAGGTAGCATTCCACATCAAAAATTCTGTTTTTATCATTTACCTACTCGAGGACGAGCAAGAATTAAGCTTGGGGATGCTTGATACGTCTCCAACGTATCTATAATTTTTGATTGTTCCGTGCTATTATATTATCTGTTTTGGATGTTAATGGGCTTTATTTTACACTTTTATATTATTTTTGGGACTAGCCTACTAACCCAAGGCCCAGTGCAAATTGCTATTTTTTTGCCTATTTCAGTGTTTCACAAAAAAGGAATATCAAACGGAATCCAAACGGAATGAAACCTTTGGGAGAGTTATTTTTGGAACAAACGTGATCCAGAGGACTTGGAGTGGACGTCAAGAAACAAACGATGAGTCCACGAGGCAGGGGGGCACGCCCTCCCCACTCGTGGGCCCCTTGTGGCTCAACCGACCTACTTCTTACTCCTATATATATTCATATACCCCCAAAACATCCAGGAGCACCACAAAACCCTATTTCCACCGCCACAGCCTTCTGTACCCAAGAGATCCCATCTTGGGGCCTTTTCCGGAGCTCCGTCGGAGGGGGCATCGATCACGAAGGGCCTCTACATCAACTCCATGGCCTCTTCGGTGATGTGTGAGTAGCTTACTTCAGACCTTCGGGTCCAGAGTTATTAGCTAGATGGCTTCTTCTCTCTCTTTGGATCTTAATACAAAGTTGTCCTCGATCTTCTTGGAGATCTATTCGATGTAAGTCTTTTTGCGGTGTGTTTGTTGAGATCCGATGAATTGTGGGTTTATGATCAGGTCTATCTATGAACAATATTTGATTCTTCTCTGAAATCTTTTATGTATGATTGGTTTATCTTTGCAAGTCTCTTTGAATTATCAGTTTGGTTTGGCCTACTAGATTGATCTTTCTTGCAATGGGAGAAGTGCTGAGCTTTGGGTTCAATCTTGTGGTGCTCGATCCCAGTGACAGAAAGGGAAACGACACGTATTGTATTGTTGCTATCGAGGACAAAAAGATGGGGTTTATATCATATTTCTTGAGTTTCTCCCTCTACATCATGTCATATTGCCTAATGCGTTACTCTGTTCTTATGAACTTAATACTCTAGATGCATGCTGGATAGCGGTCGATGTGTGGAGTAATAGTAGTAGATGCAGCCAAGAGTCGGTCTATTTGTCACGGACGTGATGCCTATATACATGATCATGCCTAGATATTCTCATAATTATTTGCTTTTCTATCAATTGCTCGACAGTAATTTGTTCACCCACCGTAATACTTATGCTATCTTGAGAGAAGCCACTAGTGAAACCTATGGCCCCCAGGTCTATCTTTTATCATATAAGTTTCCAATCTACTTTACTTTGCAACCTTTACTTTCAATCTTTATCATAAAAATACCAAAAATATTTATCTTATTATTATTATCTCTATCAGATCTCACTCTCGTAAGTGACTGTGAAGGGATTGACAACCCCTTTATCGCATTGGTTGTGAGGTTCTTATTTGTTTGTGTAGGTACGAGGGACTTGCGTGTGGCCTCCTACTGGATTGATACCTTGGTTCTCAAAAAATGAGGGAAATACTTACGCTACTTTGCTGCATCACCCTTTGCTCTTCAAGGGAAAACCAACGCAGTGCTCAAGAGGTAGCACCAGCGCATCGCGACGTTTCTCCACCAGCTTGGGTTCCGCTCTACCCGCTCAGACGCCTCGCTCTTCGTCTATCATCAGGGCTCTGACACGGCCTACTTGCTGCTCTATGTCGACGACATCATCCTGACGGCATGTACGGCTGGTCTTCTCAGTCAGCTCACGGCTCGTCTTCGCGCTGAGTTCGCCATTAAGGACCTGGGTCCTTTGCACTACTTCCTCTGTGTCGAGGTGGTGTGCCGTCCGGATGGCTTCTTCCTTCATTAGTGGAAGTACGCTCACGAGCTCCTGGAGCGCGCCGGCATGCTTAACTACAAGCCACGCCTGTTGATACGAAGGCCAAGCTTTCTGCCACGGATGGTTCTCCTGCTTCGGATGCTGCTTTCTATCGGTCTATCGTCGGTGCTTTCCAGTACCTCACTCCGACTCACCCGGAGATTCAGTATGACGTGCAGCAGGTGTGTCTTCATATGCATGCTCCTCGAGACGTTCACTGGGCTGCTGTCAAGCGGATTCTCCGCTATATCTGTGGCACTATGGATCTTGGCGTCATGCTTCATGCCTCTGCCAACACCGCCCTCACCGCCTACTCCGATGCAGACTGGGCGGGCTGCCCTGACACTCATCGCTCCACTTCGAGATATTGTGTCTACCTTGGACTCTCACTTATCTCGTGGTCATCCAAGCGGCAGCTACGGTCTCTCGTTCCAGTGCTGAGGCTGAGTATCGTGCGGTGGCCAACACCGTCGCCAAGTGTTCGTGGCTTCGCCAGCTGCTTCAGGAGCTCTCTTGCCTTATTGACCGTGCCACGGTGGTCTACTGCGACAATGTAACACCCACGATGCGGCTATATCTCCCACGTGTCGGGGCACGACTTAGAGGCATAACCGCATGGTAGGCATGTCGCAAGAGGGGTAATATTTATGCATCCCATGTATTGAAAAAGAAAGGGATAAAGAGTTGGCTTACAATCGCCACTTCACACAATACAAATATATAGCATACATCATCCAGAATACAATCAAGGTCCGACTACAGAACCAAAAGAAAGACAACCCCAAAAGCTAGATCCCCGATCGTTCCAACTGGGCTCCACTACTGATCAACAGGAAACGAAACAACAGAACGAACAAGATCTTCATCGAACTCCCACTTGAGCTCGGTTGCATCATCTGCACTGGTATCATCGGCACCTGCAACTGTTTGGAAGTATCCGTGAGTCACGAGGACTCAGCAATCTCACACCCGCGAGATCAAAACTATTTAAGCTTATGGGTAGGAAAGGGTAGTGAGGTGGAGCTGTAGCACTAAGCATATATGGTGGCTAACATACGCAAATAAGAGCGAGAAGAGAAGCAACGCAGCGGTCTAGAAACTATAAGTGATCAAGAAGTGATCCTGAAACAACCTACGTTCAAGGATAACACAAGAACCGTGTTCACTTCCCGGACCCCGCCGAGAAGAGACCATCACGGCAACACACGCGGTTGATTCATTTTAATTAAGTTAAGTGTCAAGTTCTCTACAACCAGACATTAACAAATTCCCATCTGCCCATAACCGCGGGCATGGCTTTCGAAAGTTCAAAACCCTGCAGGGGTGTCCCAACTTAGCCCATCACAAGCTCTCACAGTCAACGAAGGATATTCCTTCTCCCAGGAAGACCCGATCAGACTCGGAATCCCGGTTAAAAGACATTTCGACAATGGTAAACAAGACCAGCAAAGCCGCCCGATGTGCCGACAGTCCCGATAGGAGCTGCACATATCTCGTTCTCAGGGTAACACCAGATAGGTCAAGCTATGAGTAAAACCAGCCCTCGAGTTGCCCCGAGGTGTCCCCACAGGCTGCCCGGTTCGGACCAATACTTAGACAAGCACTGCCCCCCCCCCCCGGGGGGGGGGGGGTTAAAATAAAGATGACCCGAGGGAAGGGTAGGTGGTGGTGAGGCAAATGGTAAAACCAAGGTTGAGCCTTGCTGGAGGAGTTTTATTCAAAGCGAACTGTCAAGGGGTTCCCATAACACCCAACCACGTAAGGAACACAAAATCAAGGAACATAACACCGGTATGACGGAAACTAGGGCGGCAAGAGTGGAACAAAACACCAGGCATAAGGCCGGGTCTTCCACCCTTTACCAAGTGTATAGATGCATTAATTAAAATAATAGATATTGTGATATCCCAACATATCCATGTTCCAACATGGAACAAACTTCATCTTCACCTGCAACTAGAAACGCTATAAGAGGGGCTGAGCAAAAGCGGTAACATAGCCAAACAACGGTTTGCTAGGAAAAGGTGGGTTAGAGGCTTGACATGGCAATATGGGAGGCATGATATAGCAAGTGGCAGGTATCGCGGCATAGAAAAAGAGCGAACAACTAGCAAGCAAAGATAGAAGTGATTTCGAGGGTATGGTCATCTTGCCTGAGATCCCGCAAGGAAGAAGAACGATTCCATGAAGAAGACAAACGGACGTAGTCGAACGGATCCTCACAAACGCGACGTTATCGGAACTAACCCGAAGAAGCAACACCAGAAAGAAACAAAGAACATGGTAAACAACCACCACATGAACATGGCATGATGCACAATTAAGTATGATGCATGTCTGGTTTAATGAGGCATGGCATGGCAAAGTGCACAAACAACACTACAAGTTAAGTGGAGCTCAATATGCATCAGGATGCATATTGACAAAACACCACATTCCATTATTTAGTTCGATCTCGTTATGTACTGCTACGTCTTGAGCTTGCGTTGATTTTCCCCGAAGAGGAAGGGATGATGCAGCAGGGTAGCGTAAGTATTTCCCTCATTTTTTGAGAACCAAGGTATCAATCCAGTAGGAGGCCACGCTCAAGTCTCTCGTACCTGCACAAAGCGATTGCTACTCGCGAGCTCCGTTAGCGAAAGAAAACAAAAGACCACTTCAAGGTACTGTAATTAACTCATTCTTTATTTATATTGGTGTTAAACCTACTGTATTCCAACTTCTCTATGGATTATAAACTATTTTACTAGCCATAGATTCATCAAAATAAGTAAACAACACACGAAAAACAGAATCTGTCAAAAACAGAACAGTCTATAGTAATCTGTAGCTAGCGCAAAATATGGAACCCCCAAAAAAATAACTTGCTGGACGTGAGGAATTTATCTATTAATCATCTGCAAAAATAATTAACTAAATAGCACTCTTCAAATAAAAATGACAGCAGTTCTCGTGAGCGCTAAAGTTTCTGTTTTTTACAGCAAGTTCAACAAGACTTTCCCCAAGTCTTCCCAACGGTTCTACTTGGCACAAACACTAATTAAATACAAAAAACACAACCAAAACAGAGGCTAAATAATTTATTTATTACTAATCAGGAGCAAAAAGCAAGGAATAAAAATAAAATTGGTTGCCTCCCAACAAGCGCTATCGTTTAACGCCCCTAGCTAGGCATAAAAGTGAGGATAGATCTAGGTATTGCCATCTTTGGTAGGCAATCCATAAGTGGCTCTCATGATAGTTTTATATGGTAATTTTATTTTCTTTCTTGGAAAGTGTTCCATGCCCTTTTTAATGGAAATTGAAATCTAATATTCCCTTCCTTCATATCAATAATCGCACCAACCGTTCTAAGGAAAGGTCTACCAAGAATAATAGGGCATGAAGGATTGCAATCTATATCAAGAACAATGAAATCTACAGGCACATAATTCGTATTTGCAACAATAAGAACATCATTAATCCTTCCCATAGGTTTCTTAATAGTGGAATCCGCAAGATGCAAGTTTAGAGAGCAATCAACAAAATCACAGAAATCTAGTAAATCACACAAAGTCTTGGGAATAGTAGAGACACTAGCACCCAAATCACACAAAGCATAAAACTCATGATCTTTAATTTTAATTTTAATAGTTGGTTCCCACTCATCATAGAGTTTTCTAGGGATAGAAACTTTCAACTCAAGTTTTTCTTCATAAAATTGCATCAAGGCATCAACAATATGTTCGGTGAAGGCTTTATTTTGACTATAAGCATGTGGAGAATTTAGCACGGATTGCAACAAGGAAATACAATCAATTAAAGAGCAACTTTCATAATTAAATTCCTTGAAATCCAATATAGTGGGTTTAACAACATCTAGATTTGTATTTCTTTCAATCCCACTTTCATCAATTTCATCATTAAGATCTAAATACTCCGAATTTTTAGAACGCCTTCTAGGTAAAGGAAGATCATATTCAGTTTCATCAGGATTCATATTGCAAAACAAAGATTTAATAGGGGACACATCAATACTTTTAGATCTTCATCTTGATTTTCATAGATATTGGAAGAACACGCTTTAATAAAGGCATCTTTGGAAGCACGCATCCTAGCGGTTCTTTCCTTGCACTCATAAATGGAAATTCTCATGGCTTTGAGAGACTCATTGATATCATGCTTAGGAGGAATAGATCTAAGCTTTAAAGAATCAACCTCAAGAGAAATTCTATCAACGTTCCTAGCCAAATCATAAACTTTAAGCAATTTCTCTTCAAGTAAAGCATTAAAATTCTTTTGTGAATTCATAAACTCTTTAACACTATTCTCAATTCAGAGGGCATCTTATTATAATTTCCATAAGAGTTGTTGTAGGAATTCCCATAATTATTAGAAGGATTACTAGGATATGGCTTAGGATTAAAATTCCCTCTATAAGCGTTGTTACCAAAATTATTCCTACCAACAAAATTCACATCCATATATTCATTGTTGTTCTCAATCAAAGTAGACAAAGGCATATCATTAGGATCAGAAGAAACACTCTTAGTAGCAAATAATTTCATAAGTTCATCCATCTTTCCACTCAACACATTAATTTCTTCTATCGCATGCACTTTTTTATTAGAAGATCTTTCAGTATGCCATTGAGAATAATTAACCATAATATTATCTAAGAGTTTAGTAGCATCTCCTAAAGTGATTTGCATAAAAGTGCCTCCCGCGGCCGAATCTAAAAGATTTCTAGAAGCAAAATTCAATCCGGCAAATTTTTTTTGTATGATCATCCTCAAATTCAAACGATGAGTAGGGCAATTACATATCATTAATTTCATTCTCTCCCAAGCTTGTGCAACATGTTCATGATCAAGTTGTTTAAAGTTCATAATATCGTTTCTAAGAGAGACGATATTAGCGGGAGGAAAATACTTAGAGATAAAAGCATCTTTACACTTGTTCCATGAATCAATACTATTCTTAGGCAAAGACGAAAACCAAGCTTTAGCACGATCTCTAAGCGTGAAAGGAAACAGCTTCAATTTAACGACATCATTACTGACATCTTTTTTCTTTTGCATATCACATAAATCAACGAAGCTATTCAGATGAGTAGCGGCATCTTCACTAGGAAGGCATGGGAATTGATCTTTCATAACAAGATTCAAAGAGTATTAATTTCACAAGATTCATCATCGGTAAGAGGAGCAATTGGAGTGCTAAGGAAATCATTATTGTTGGTATTGGTGAAGTCACACAATTTGGTAGTATCTTGAGCCATCACAACAAACAAGCAAACTAACACACAAGCAAACAAGAGCAAACGGGAAAAAGAGGCAAATAGAGAGGGAGGATAGGGAGAGAGAGGGCAAATAAAATGGCAAGGGTGAATTGGGGGGAGAGGAAAACGAGAGGCAAATGGAAAATAATGTAATGCGAGAGATAGGGATTGTGATGGGTACTTGGTATGTTGACTTTTTGCATAGACTCCCCGGCAACGGCGCCAGAAATCCTTCTTGCTATGTCTTGAGCTTGCGTTGGTTTTCCCCGAAGAGGAAGGGATGATGCAGCAGAGTAGCGTAAGTATTTCCCTTAGTTTTTGAGAACCAAGGTATCAATCCAGTAGGAGGCCACGCTCAAGTCCCTCGTACCTGCACAAAGCGATAGCTACTCGCAACCAACACGATTAGGGGTTGTCAATCCCTTCACGGTCACTTACGAGAATGAGATCTGATAGATATAATATTTTTGGTATTTTTGGTATAAAGATGCAAAGTAAAAAGTAAAAGCAAAGTAAAAGGCAAAGCAAGATTAAAGTAATGGAGATTGATATGATGAGAATAGACCCGGGGGCCATAGGTTTCACTAGTGGCTTCTCTCAAGAGCATAAGTATTCTATGGTGGGTGAACAAATTACTTTTGAGAAATTGACAGAATTGAGCATAGTTATGAGAATATCTAGGCATGATCATGTATATAGGCATCACGTCCGTGACAAGTAGATCGAAACGATTCTGCATCTACTACTATTACTCCACTCATCGACTGCTATCCAGCATGCATCTAGAGTATTAAGTTAAAAACAGAGTAACGCCTTAAGCAAGATGACATGATGTAGAGAGATAAATTCATGCAATATGAAATAAACCCCATCTTGTTATCCTCGATGTCAGCGATACAATACGTGCCTTGCTGCCCCTTCTGTCACTGGGTAAGGACACCGCAAGATCGAACCCGAAGCTAAGCACTTCTCCCATGGAAAGAACTACCAATCTAGTTGGCCAAACCAAACGGATAATTCGAAGAGACTTGCAAAGATAACCAATCATACATAAAAGAATTAAGAGAATATTCAAATATTATTCATAGATAGACTTGATCATAAACCCACAATTCATCGGTCTCAACAAACACACAGCAAAAAGAAGATTACATCGAATAGATCTCCACAAGAGAGGGGGAGAACTTTGTATTGAGATTCAAAGAGAGAGAGAAGAAGCCATCTAGCTACTAACTATGGACCCGAAGGTCTGAGGTAAACTACTCACACTTCATCGGAGAGGCTATGCTGATGTAGAAGCCCTCCGTGATGACGGCCCTCTTCCGGCGGAGCTCCGGAACAGGCCCCAAGATGGGATCTCGTGGATACAGAAAGTTGCGGCAGTGGAATTAGGTTTTTGGCTCCTGTTCTGATCGCTTGGGGGTACGTGTGTATATATAGGAGGAAGAAGTACGCCGGAGGAGCAACGAGGGGCCCACGAGGTAGGGGGCGCGCCTTAGGGGGGCCCACCCTCGTGACCGCCTCTTTTGTTCCTTGGAGCAGGGTCCAAGTCTCCTGGATCACGTTCGGTGAGAAAATCACGTTCCCTAAGATTTTATTCCGTTTGGAATCCGTTTGATATTCCGTTTATCCGAAACACCGAAATAGGCAAAAACAACAATTCTGGGCTGGGCCTCCGGTTAATAGGTTAGTCCCAAAAATAATATATAGGTGGAAAATAAAGCCCAATATAGTCCAAAACAGTAGATAATATAGCATGGAGCAATCAAAAATTATAGATACGTTGGAGACGTATCATGTACCCAACAATATTAAATGTTCTTAACATGGCAAGGGGTGAAGCAAATGAAAACTACCTATCTAGGCAAGTTTAAATGAGGCCAGAACAACAAGCAACAAGTCTGGAAAAATCCTCATGAGCATATTATAGATTTGGTACTGTTCTGCCCTAAACACAATTTTCGAGTTATTAAACATGCAGAGTAAATTCTCCATGTTAAACTAGGCATTTTTCTACCCCATTTACATATAAAGTTTGTTAAGTTTGGAGCTACGGTTGTTTAGTTATGAAATAAATCATTTTAACATGGCATAGGAGCAAATTGATGCAAACAACATTTTAAACATAGATGAAAGTTGCAAATTATGAAACGAGACAAAATTCTAAGCAAGTTACATATATAACTTTTTTTAATCCGATGCACGGTTCTGAAGTTATTATATGTATGAACATTAAGGGGTTTTCTAAAAAACTGCAGTCTCTGGAATAATAACTAAATCGCAGAACTGAAAAAAACATGAGGCGGGCTGAATCTAGCCGGTCCAAAGGAAGGAAAAAAAGGAGGCACTAGGGGGGGGGGGTTGCCTCACCATGGGCCTTGGCCCGATTGGGAGGGAGGCTGCAGGAGGGGCGCTGGGCCCTGGCGACTCGAGAAGCAGGGGGCGGTCAACGCGCTAGCAATACATGGGGTCGAGACGCTTGTCCTCCTCTGCAACTGCTTCGATGCAGAGGACGCCAGCGACGCAGGAGGCCGCAACAGCGGGACTTGGCGGTGGCTTGAGGGACTTGGCGGGGCGCCAGCGACGCGGACGAGACGAAGGAGGACTCCGGGCGGAGAAGCTCTAGGCGGCAGCGCTGGCCCCGAAGCTGCACGAGGCCAAGCTTCAAGGTGGTTGCAGTGGCGACTGTCTGCTGCGAGAGCTGTATCCATGGCGCGGGGCGGGTCTTGGCGACGCAGTCAACGGCGCGGAGCGGGATGATGCGCTGGCGACGGAGACCAGCGGTTCCGAGCGCGTACGAAGTTCTCTGTCGAGGTGGCATGAGGGCGGAGCGACGACGAGTGGATGCAGGCGCGGGGCGACACTGCGAGTGGTTCGAGCTCGTTTGAACGGTGCAGAGCGAGCAGAGGCCGGCGGCGAGGCAGGACTCGGGATCCTTGGGCAGAGGCCACGTCCGGCGGATCCCTGGTGGTGACGCGTGGCTTGGGGCTTGCGGCGGAGCTCCTGTGGCACTTCATGGCGATGGGCCAAAGAAAAGGTTCCTGAGAGAGAGGGGAGATGTGAGACGAGAGAGAAAGAGAAGCATGAGGGGAAAGGAGCAGGGCTGTCGGGACTCATCTCCGGCGAGGGTCCGGTCGTCGGTGTCTGCTGGACGACGAGGCGGGGTCGAGGTTGACGGGGAGCTGCGAGAGGAGCTCGGGCAGAGGATCAAGGAGGCATCGGGTGAGGTGGAGTTGGATCGAGGGGAGGGGCTGGTTGGCTCGGCGCTGAAAACAGGGTGAGTGGCGGAGGGGGGGGATTGGACAGGGGAGGATTCCTAGAAATTAGGTCTTGGTCTGATTTGGATAGAGGTGGACTATTTATAGGGACGAAAAGGAGTAGGTTAGGACCCTTTGATCGAAATTGGGCGGTCGAGAAAAATAGGCTAGGAAGTCCAAATAAGAAAACGGTGATGTTTTAGGGACGTTTGGGGATGATCCGGAACCAACGGTGACGACTGCCCGGGTCGGGTTCGGGACAACTTTCGGACGCGCGCGAGGGGTTTGATGCACTGATGCAAGGGGGGGGGGGCATGTGGAACTTGTGGGTTGAGAAGAGAGGAAGATGGGCAGCCCGACACATGTTTTCGGAGACCGAAAACGTCCGACGAAAAGACCGACTATATTGCCGCTATAGTTATCCGTTGGGGCGTCAAACGGACTCCGAATGCGATGAAACTTGGCAGGCGGCCTATCTACACTATAACAACACCACATGCCAACTTTCAACCCATTCCAAGAACATTTTCCAGCCACTTATAAAATATTATTTCGGACATGCCGCGGGTGTGTGCAAGTGTGTCTGGGCTCAGAACGGACAACATAAGGAACGGGGAGGCCGGGACGGATGCAAGTATTGAAAACATGATGATGCAATGCACATGATGACATGACAAGATGCAACACGCAAGAGACGAACATGGCAACGACGGTGAAAAACTAGGAGACACCTGACGCATCGGTCTCGGGGCGTTACAACACTCCACCACTACGAGAGGATCTCGTCCCGAGATCTAGGATGGCATTGGAGGGGAAAACGAAAGGTGAAGAGGTAAAACAAAGTTGCTTCTTTGACAAATGAGTGAAACCGAAGAACCTTGCGAGGTTGAACAAATTGAAAGAAAGAATGCAACGAGGATGAACAAATTTGAGAACACTCCGTTAGAAAAGAGGAACAAAGAACATTACTAGAACCTTGTAGGTTGAAAGGCATAAGAAGAGGGTTGCAATGGACAAGAAGTACATGCAAGCACTCCGGATCAAACGTGATGTGCAAGGAACGATAAAGATCAATTATGCCAACACTGCAGTTGGAAATGGAAGGTGAAGAATATGAGCTTGGCAAAATAAAAGCACTTGGATGAGACTCCGGTTAGAAGAGGAATGATGGTCACAACACTCCGGTTAAACAAGATAGAGAAGGAATAAGAATGATAAAATTTGGACAGCACTCCGACTATACATGGAAGGAATTAGAATCATGAACTTGACAAGATGAGAAGATACTTGATGAAAACAACAACACACTACCTCCGGAACTATTGAAAGAATGGCACAAGGGGTAAGAACGATTTCAAACAGCACTCCGGTTGAGAAGGGATGGAAAAATTGATAAGATGAGAGGACTCGAATGAAAACAGGACACTCCAGTTAAATGGATAAGAAAAGGAAAAAACACGATCCTCACAATTCGAGATGTAGAGTGAAGAGAGCAACATCACAATGCTTCCGGAACAAAAGAATAGAAGCTAGATTGTTGGAGTCAAGGGACGGAGAAGAAAATGACAACTTCTGCCACAAATGAGCTTGAAAAAGCATCTTTAGGAGAAGGGTCGAACGGAGTTGTTGGAAAAGCAACAACAAAAAAAAGTAAGCTTGTTGTGGGCTTATGGAAAACATCTCAAAACTGAGGTGAAATTCTGCCACCGAAAACAATGATTGATAGAGGACAATGAAGAGATGATGAACTTCTTCACCAAGATGGGAAGGAGAATATTGGATCATTGATAAGCACCTAAATCGAAACCATCCTTAGGATAGGCTTTAGGTGAAATATAACTCAAGATGACTCCCATGAAGAGATTGATGGATTTAAAATACCATATTCTTGACAACATGTGAATCACGAAACAAGAATGGAAATTGTCAAGAAATGATATAGCACCACCTCAAAAGATAAGGTAGAAAGAATCGCACTTTGGACTGCACGATGAAGAATACTTAAACTCCTTAAAACAAACATGTGTAGAGCACCCTGTTTAATTTTTGAGTATAGCTTCGCGGACCATAACTTTGAGAGAAAATCTTGAAGAACAAATAAAGAATGAAAAGAATCCTTGACGAACCACCATGTTGAGCCTTCGTGAGAACTCTGGTAATAAAAGGATGATGAGAGGAAGAGAAATTGAAAACACAAGGTATAATCAAGAAAACTTAGAGCTCCGGAAAAATAAAAGGTGAAACACTAGAACCGAGAATTACTTCATCTTGAACAAACTCCGAAGGAAAAAATTAAACACTTGGATGAAACAAGAATAAGAATTACATTATGCGTATCCTTCATCAATTTAAATTGATGACAAACAACGGATTTGGCATACTACTTATTCTCGTAGAAAGGATTAATCGAGTTGAATATGTGTCTTCATGAACTCACGTATCTTGGGGCAAGTTTGCTGTTGCGGTTTACCTTAGCCTGGACGAGCCCCAAACTGGCTCGTGAGGTTGTGAGTTTCTGGGAAGCTCCTGAGGAGCTCGTCGACACGCCCAAGGGGGCCGTGTGATAAGCAAGCGCTAGCCGTGGCGCGACATGCGCGTGGCGCGTGTGCGCCATGCCTAGCCCCACTCGCGAGGGCCCCACGAGGGCCCCGCGAGGGGGAAGCAACAGGCGCGAACTCCGAATTAAGGCAAGAACCAGATAGCAAGAAATCGCTCGAACGAGAAAAGGCACCCCCGCGCGCATCAATGAATATTCAACTTCAACTTAAATCCAAATCCAGAAGGCAGGGTTACAGAAAGGAGATCCAAAGCAAATGGCCGCGTCCAGCGCCTAGTCTAGTCTTCTTGTCTTCTCACCAGTGCGGCGCTAAGTGCTTCCACTAGGACGTGGGAGGGAGCCCCGAGGCCCGAGGGCAGCACTCCTGAGACTCCGGGGCATGTACAACCCCACTCATTATTACGTGAGAGTGTCACGAGCGGAGACCTTCACAGGCGTGAGGCTTACTTCATATCGCTAGACGAGGGCCCCACCTTGCGCCTCCCTTGACCACCGTTGGGGGTGACCTGAAACTAGGACAACACCAAGGGGCAAAGGGGACGCCAGCGGCGCCCTCGGCGACCATGGGTCCTCTGTTGGGGGAAGGCTCTGGGGACCTCCCCGGTAGAGGGCCTACCTCTGGGGGACGCCTTGCTCCGTGCGGCGCGGGGAGGGGCCTTGCTCCCGGCCCCTCTCCTACAGCCCCCAGCGTGCCCCCTGGCGGCAGGGAGGCCGATGAGCTGGGGGCGCCATCCACTGCTGCGACCTGATCCTCCTGCGTCCCATGGTTAGCGTAAGCCTGCTCCTGAGGAACTAGTGGTACCATGTAGCTATTGTCGCCGGCGCGGTTGGTGAGGCTTCCGGAGGGCTCCTGAAAGGTGCCGACATCTAGCGCCTCCTCCTCCCAGCCCAGCTCGAGGAACGAGCTAGGGTCGTCTTCCAATATGTACTCCTGGTCCACCATGCGGGGCATGTAGGCCTCCGAGGCCGTTGCCTCAAAGACCTTGCCGTAGTGCCCCACGCTCCATGTTGCCCCACCCAACGTGCCACCTTGAGGATGGTAGGGTTGCATCCCGCTGGTTCCGTAGGTGGCAGCACCCGTGCTCGCGCCCACCGAAGGTGGCACGGGTTTGAGTGAGCGTCCAGCTCCATTGGCTGCGCCAGTGTCGATGAAGCCTGGTGGCGCGCCCGTGGGCACGCGGGCGCGGCGTGGCCCGCCATGTAACCCGGCCGCAGCTTGAGGTGTGAGCAGAGAGCAGAAGGGTGGTGCTCCTGAGGCCACGGCGTCCAAGAGCTCGGCGATGCGCTCCAGCAATGCATCCCGGCCGCTCTCCATTAACCGACATCGCAGCAGCTCCCGAGCCACTGTGAGCGCGGCCCTCATGTTTGCTTGCTCCCGTCGGGTGTGTGGCGTCATGGCCGCGGCGTGGCTTGAGGCTCTTGCGGCTGCCCGCACTTGTCGTGGGGTAAGGGCGGACGGCGGGTGACCGCGTCGCCCACGCCCCGCAGTGTTTGGCGGTGCGCGTGCTGCCTGGGGCACTGGGTTGAGGTCTTCTTGGGCGGGCGGCGCCGCCCGGGCTGCCCAGGCTGCCCAGCGGTCGGCATTGGTCCTTGAGTCGCCGGACATCGGAGCTGCGGAGTGTCGGGGGACCAACGAGCGGATCAACTGGCGGAAGAGGAGCTCCGGCGCACCCCTACCTGGCGCCAAATGTCGGATCTCGAGTTCCGGCAAAACCTTCAAGGTTCGAACACTCGGGTGTGCACGAAGATCTCCCCCTACCAACTCACGCCCTCAACCTCGCCACGATCTCAAAGGCAAGCTCGAAGAACTCGCAACACAAGAGACACAAAATTTATACTGGTTCGGGCCACCGTTGTGGTGTAATACCCTACTCCAGTGTGGTGTGGTGGATTGCCTCTCGAGCTGAGGATGAACAGTACAAGGGGACAAACAGCCTCCTAAGGTGAGGTGTTCTTGTGCTTGGTGGGTGTGAGGATGGGTTGGATCTAGTCCAAGATGAGATGGATGAGGCTCCCCCCGCCTCCTACTGTGGTGGCTAATCCTATTTACAGGGGCCCTGGTCCTCTGCCCAAATATTGAGCAGGAAGGGAGCCAACAACGGCCAATTTGAAAGGGGACAGCTAGTACAAGTTATCCTGACAAAAGCAGTCTTCACCTGCCAAAGGCTCTGGTGGTGACGCTGCCTTGGGCTCCATGGTGACCTCCATCTTGCCGTCCTGCTGGCTTGGTCTCGTTGCACCGATATGGAATCCTTTGCTTGACGCCCCGGTACTCCTCGCCTATGCTTGCCTCCTTAGCTCCAAAGAGGAAACAAGGACACTTTGCACGCTGGCGCCCGCCTGGTCTCGATCGTCATGGCTCACATCATTGGAACCTCGCGAGGTTTGCCTTGCCTTGATCTCTCAGCCCCTCGCCGCCAGCCTGGTGAGGCCACTCCCGAGGAGGTCTTGTGTCGTCCGCCTCGCGAGGGTCTTGAATGCTTGTTGGTGAAGATGGGCCGTACGGGCCCGCTTGCAGCGCCACGTCGTGGGCCGCAGGCAGGCATGTGTAGGGACCCCGATCCCAGAACGCCGACAATATTCGTGTTTTACACGTCCCTACTTCCCAACAATTTGCCGATATCATGACCAAGGGCTTGCCTACGGCGTCATTTGAGGAGTTTCGGTCCAGTGTTTGCGTCAGTCGCGGTGCCGCTTCAACTGCAGGGGGTGTTGAGTATATGTGTTATGTGCATATTGTGTATTGGGCCTGCCTCCTAGTTCATGTATAGTTGAGGTCCATGGCCCACCTTTGTACTCATATATACGTGCCTATGCATGAAGATCAATACATCGTGCAATCATACAGCGCCAGATCCAGCCGTTCCTCCACCCCACCCGCTGGTTCTGCCGCGTTTCGATCGCCGCACACCGTGAATCAGGCATTTTTCCGCCGTCCCGCGGCCGCTGCCTGATTCCTTCCCGCACAGTTTCCGCCATCGCCGTGGACACCACCCAACCACCAAGCACCCTCCCAGCAACCACATCCCCGCTACCCAACCCGCACGTTGTGAATCTGCCGTATTTTCCGCTGCTCCATCGCAACCGCCCGATTCGTCCCTGTTGCCGTTTCCACCATCACCGTCGCTCATCCACCAAGCCACCGCCCAGCCCCCCTATAACACCCCTATAATTAAGCTACTGTGAACCCATACTAATGAACTTTTTGCTAAGTTAAATTGTCCCTTGATAAAAATCAAAGTCAAAATCAAATTCAAATTGCAAGTCAAATTATTATTTCTTCAAACAGTAAAACAAAACTATTGGTTGAGTTGCAAATATTCAGTAAGTAATTGTCATGTAAAAACCAACATCATTTGAATTATTAAAATGCCCTTAACCTATTTAAAACTGAACCAACATCATTAAATTGAGTCTTCTAGATTAAATAAATAGTTGAACTCTTCAAAATAAGTTGAGAGTTGTTGTGCCAACTCAAAACATTGCCTAGTATTTATGTGCTTACTTGCTCATGCAAATAAAATCAATTGGTATTTTATTTAATTGTAAAACAGAGAAGAAATAAAGACTAAAGAAAAGAACAAAACAGACATTGTGCCACTCGACCTTAAGTCCATAGTAAAGGTCCGGCCCGACTCCCCCTGTCGTCTTCCTTTTGTTCACTGCGCCCCCATGGAGGACCCAAGCGTGTCCATGGCCGGGGATCGCCACGCGCGAGTCATCCAAGCCTCCCCGACAAGGATAAGATCATCCCCGGCGCTAGGGGTTTCGTTCGCATCCTCTACCCTGCACAATTATACCCCTCTCACCTCAGATTCACCGTTGCAAGCACACGAGCGCCCTCGTCACCATGGACCTCGTCGTTCCCGCGACCACTGTCACCCCCACTCCGTAGCAACGTGTCCACGAGCTCCGCCGTCATCATCTGCATCATCCACGCTCTCGAGTTTGTGCTGGGAGCCCCTGCATCACCGGATCTATCGTCGTCTTCAACCTTTGGCCACCGACGCGTCCACGCCGATTATCGATGTTCTGCTACTCCTAAGCCACCGTCGGGCCTCCTTGTGCCTCCATAGTGAGCTCCCGCTTCTTTCCCCTCTCTCCCACACTCGGTTTGGCCTCCCTAGCCGCTTCTCTCACCATGGCCGAAGCTCCTCTTCGCCGGCCACATCGCAGTCGCATCCGCAACAAGAAGAGCTTGCGTCTGAGCTCTGCAATGAGCTCCTGGCATCCCTAGGAAGCCATCGAGCCACGCAACGTCACCTGTCGCTTATTATAGCGCCTAAACCAAGCTCGCCCAAAGCCTCCATCACTACATGTTGATGTTTGGGGTTTCCTCCTCTCCATTCTTGGGGGTGTCTACCATGTACACATCATAGGTGGAGTTTGCTGCCCACTTGCCGTTGTGATTGATGGCAAGTGGCGGAGCGTTATCTGATGTGTCACAAACTTCTTCATCTACATCGGTTGCCTCCTCAGAGGCGCTGGCTAGGACGTCGGTCAAGTCCTCGACGGTAGCAACTAGGTGGGTGGAGGGTGGGCTGAAAATTCCAGATTCTCCTATTTTCCCCATATTTGATTGTACACCAAGTGTCGATTTTTCCTTAGATCGTGAGGCTCTAAATGTGACCTAACTTATCGTTTAGGAGCGCCTTGTCGGCTTCCCCATACCCTGGTTGAAGGTTGGGTTCGGCTGGAGTTTGCCCGAGATCCGAACTGACATGGTCATGGGGTCTTCGTTGTGTTGGGAAACATAGTAGAAAAACAAAAAATCTCCCTAGGATCACCTCGGAACAATATGAAGATGCATAACGAGTTGTGATCAACGATCGTTACCGACTTTGGGAGTGCGGTAGAAGTAGATGAGTTGGTGTAGATCATACTTGCAGTCCCTCGAACGTCGATGACGATCTTGTGAGCCGCCCTAGAGCGATCCCTCGAACAGAAGATCAAAAGCATGCCGTCTCTACATGGTTGCAAGCGTACGATCTTCAAGATCTGCAGCGCTTCGCTGTCCAGAGCTAATCGTCGTTGGAGAATTATAGGGAGGAGTTTAGAACCACACCGGGCTTCTAATTATGAGGATTAGAGGTGGCTAGGGCTATCTCTAATTAGTCAACTAGGACTAACTAGAACTAGAACTAGATCAACTAGAGGAGGCTCCAAAACTTGTGTTGTCATAGGTTGGAAATCCTCTAGTATATATAGATTAGAGGGGAGAGGGAGGGCTGGCACTGATACGTCTCCAATGTATCTAGAATTTTTTATTGTTCCATGTTGTTATATTATCAATCTTGGATGTTTTATAATCATTTTATATCATTTTTTGGTACTAACCTATTGACATAGTGCCAAGTGCCAGTTGCTGTTTTTTTCCATCTTTTTTACATCGCATAAAACCAATATCAGACGAAGTCCAAATGCCACGAAACTTTACGGAGAATTTTTATGCGCCAAAAGGAACACAACGGGCCCTGGCTGCGCCTAGGGGGTGCCCCGAGGAAGGCACAACCCACCAGGGCACGCCAGGAGGCCCAGGCGCACCCTGGTGGGTTGTGCCCACCTCGTGTACCCCCGGACAGCCTATTTGCTCTATAAATACCCCAATATTTCCAGAACCCTAGGGGAGTCGACGAAATATTCATCTAGCTGCCACAGAGTCCAGAACCACCAGATCCAATCTAGACACCATCTCGGATGGGGTTCACCACCTCCATAGGTGCCTCTCCGATGATGCGTGAGTAGTTCTTTGTAGACCTTCGGGTCCGTAGTTAGTAGCTATATGGCTTCATCTCTCTCTCTCTATCTCTCTCTCCCTCTCTTGATTCTCAATACAATGGTCTCTTGGAGATCCATATGATGTAACTCTTTCGCGGTGTGTTTGTTGGGATCGATGAACTTTGATTTTACGATCAGATCTATCTTTTTATATCCATGAAAGTATTTGAGTTTCTTTGATATCTTTTATGCATGATCTCTTATAGCCTCGTATTTCTTCTCCGATATTTGGGTTTTGTTTGGCCAACTTGATCTATTTATCTTGCAATGGGAAGATGTGCTTTGTAGTGGGTTCGATCTTATGGTGCTTGATCCCAGTGAGAGAAAGGGAACTGACACGTATGTATCATTGCTACTAAGGATAAAATGATGGGGTCTATCTCTAGATAGATAGATCTTGTCTACATCATGTCATCATTCTTATTGCGTTACTCCGTTTCTCCATGAACTTAATACAGTAGATGCATGCTGGATAGCGGTCGATGTGTGGAGTAATAGTAGTAGATGTAGGTAGGAGTCAGTCTACTAATCTTGGACGTGATGCCTATATAATGATCATTGCCTGGATATCGTCATGAGTATTTTAAGTTCTATCAATTGCCCAACAGTAATTTGTTCACCCACCATTTGCTATTTTTCTCGAGAGAAGCCACTAGTGAAACCTACGGCCCCCGGGTCTCTTTCTCATATCATTTGCCTTTGCGATCTATTTTGCTTTGCTTTTATTTCAGATCTATTGATCCAAAAACCCAAAAATACTTTGCTGCACTTTATTTTATTTGCGACCTATTTATTCAATCTAATACAACTTTCTCCCGTCATGCACCAATTTCTGGCACCGTGATACGTCTCCAACGTATCTATAATTTTTGATTGCTCCATGTTATTATATTATTTATTTTGGATGTCAATGGGATTTATTTTACACTTTTATATCATTTTTGGGAATAACCTACTAACCAGAGGCCCAGCCCAAATTGCTGTTTTTTTTGCTTATTTTAGGGTTTCGCCGAAAAGGAATATCAAACGGAGTCCAAACGAAATGAAACCTTCGGGAACGTGATTTTCTCAACAAACATGATCCAGGAGACTTGGAGTGGGCGTCAAGAAACAAACAAGGAAGCCATGAGGCAGTGGGCGCGCCTACCCCCTTGGGCACACCCTCCACCCTCGTGGGCCCCTCGTTGCTCCACCGACGCACTTCTTCCTCCTATATATATCCACGTACCCCCCAAACATCCAGGAGCACCATGATGACCCACAAGTAGGAGTGTCGAACCCAACGAGGAGCAGAAGGAAATGATAAGCGGTTTTCAGCAAGGTATTCTCTGCAAGCGCTGAAATAATAGGTAACATATAGTTTTGTGATAGGATAATTTGTAACGAGCAACAAGTAACAAAATTAAATAAAGTGCAGCAAGGTGGCCCAATCCTTTTTGTAGCAAAGTACAAGGCTGGACAAACTCTTATATGATGTAAAGCGCTCCCGAGGACACATGGGAATATCGTCAAGCTAGTTTTCATCACGTTCATATGATTCGCGTTCGGTACTTTGATAATTTGATATGTGGGTGGACCGGTGCTTGGGTGCTGTCCTTACTTGGACAAGCATCCCACTTATGATTAACCTCTATTGCAAGCATTCGCAACTACAACAAAAGTATTAAGGTAAACCTAACCATAGCATGAAACATATGGATCCAAATCAGCCCCTTACGGAGCAACGCATAAACTAGGGTTTAAGCTTCTGTCACTCTAGCAACCCATCATCTACTTATTACTTCCCAATGCCTTCCTCTAGGCCCAAATAATGGTGAAGTGTCATGTAGTCGACGTTCACATAACACCACTAGAGGAGAAACAACATACATCTCATCAAAATGTCGAACGAATACCAAATTCACATGACTACTAATAGCAAGTCTTCTCTCATGTCCTCAGGAACAAACGTAACTACTCACAAAGCATATTCATGTTCATAATCAGAGGAGTATTAATATGCATAAAGGATCTGAACATATGATCCTCCACCAAATAAACCAACTAGCATCAACTACGAGGAGTAATTAACACTACTAGCAACCCATAGGTACCAATCCCAGACTTGGAGACAAGAATTGGATACAAGAGATGAACTAGGGTTTTGAGAGGAGATGGTGCTGGTGAAGATGCTGATGGATATTGCCCTCTCCTGATGAGAGGAGCGTTGGTGATGACGATGGTGATGATTTCCCCCTCCCGGAGGGAAGTTTCCCGGGCAGAACAGCTCCACCGGAGACCTAGATTGGTTCCGCCAAGGTTCCGCCTCGTGGCGGCGGAGTTTCGTCTGGAAATATGGATTCTGATTTTTTCCTCATCGAAAGATTCCATATAGCAGAAGATGGCCATCGGAGGGCCATCAGGGGGCCCACGAGGTAGGGGGCGCGCCCAGGGGGGCAAGGCGCGCCCCACCCTCATGGGCAGGGTGTGCCCCCCTGGTGAACTTATTTCTCTCAGTATTTTTTATATATTCTGAAAACGTCTTCCGTGAAGTTTCAGGACTTTTGGAGCTCTGCAGAATAGGTCTCTAATATTTTCTCCTTTTCCAGCCCAGAATCCCAGCTGTCGGCACTCGGGGCCTTTTCCGGAGCTCCGCCGGAGGGGCCATTGATCACGGAGGGCCTCTACATCAACTCCATGGCCTCTCCGGTGATGTGTGAGTAGTTTACTTCAGACCTACGGGTCCATAGTTATTAGCTAGATGGCTTCTTCTCTCTCTTTGGATTTCAATACAGAGTTCTCCTCGATCTTCTTGGAGATCTATTCGATGTAAGCTTCTTTTGCGGTGTGTTTGTTGAGATCCGATGAATTGTGGGTTTATGATCCAGTTTATCTATGAACAATATTTGAATCTCCTCTGAATTATTTTATGTATGATTGGTTTATCTTTGCAAGTCTCTTCGAATTATCAGTTTGGTTTGGCCTACTAGATTGATCTTTCTTGCAATGGGAGAAGTGCTTAGCTTTGGGTTCAATCTTGCGGTGCTCGATCCTAGTGACAGAAAGGGAAACGACATGTATTGTATTGTTGCCATCGAGGATAAAAGATGGGGGTTTATATCATATTGCATGAGTTTATCCCTCCACATCATGTCATCTTCCTTAAAGCATTACTCTATTCTTATGAACTTAATACTCTAGATGCATGCTGGATAGCGGTCGATGTGTGGTGTAATAGTAGTAGATGCAGAATCGTTTCGGTCTACTTGTCGCGGACATGATGCCTATATACATGATCATACCTAGATATTATCATAACTATGCTCAATTCTATCAATTGCTCGATAGTAATTCGTTTACCTACCATAATACTTATGCTCTTGAGAGAAGCCACTAGTGAAACCTATGGCCCCGGGTCTATCTTCCATCATATTATTCTTCCAATACTTAGTTATTTCTATTGCCTTTTATTTTACTTTGCATCTTTATTTCTCTTTATCATAGAAATACCAAAAATATTATCTTATCATATCTATCAGATCTCACTCTCGTAAGTGACCGTGAAGGGATTGACAACCCCTTTATCACGTTGGTTGCGAGGTTCTTATTTGTTTGTGTAGGTGCGTGGGACTTGAGAGTGATCTCCTACTGGATTGATACCTTGGTTCTCAAAAACTGAGGGAAATACTTACGCTACTTTGCTGCATCACCCTTTCCTCTTCAAGGGAAAACCAACGCAGTGCTCAAGAGGTAGCAAGAAGGATTTCTGGCGCCGTTGCCGGGGAGATTAGCGCCAAGTCAAGTCAAGATTTGACTCCCAACAACGAGTCATTTTTGGCGCCATTGCCAAGTCAAGACATACCAAGTACCCATCATAAACTCTTATCCCTCGCATTACATTGTTTGCCATTTGCCCGTCGTTTTCCTCTCCCCCACTTCACCCTTGCCGTTTTATTCGCTCTCTCTCTCCGTTCCCCTTCTCTTTCCCTATTTGCCTCTTTTGCCCGTTTCTTGTTTGCTCGTGTGTTGGGTTGCTTGCTTGTCACGATGGCTCAAAATAATACTAAATTGTGTGACTTCGCCAATACCAACAACAGTGATTTTCTTAGCACTCCGATTGCTCCTCTTACCGATACTGAATCTTGTGAAATTAATGTTGCTTTGTTGAATCTTGTCATGAAAGATCAATTCGCCGGCCTTCCTAGTGAAGATGCCACTACCCATCTAAAAAACTTTGTTGATTTGTGTGATATGCAAAAGAAGAAAGATGTGGATAATGATATTGTTAAACTTAATCTATTCCCGTTTTCGCTTAGAGATCGTGCTAAAGCTTGGTTTTTGTCTTTGCCTAAAAATAGTATTAATTCATGGAATAAGTGCAAAGATGCTTTTATCTCTAATTATTTTCCTCCCGCTAAGATCATCTCTCTTAGAAACGATATTATGAATTTTAAGCAACTTGATCATGAACATGTTGCACAATCTTGGGAGAGGATGAAATTAATGATACGTAATTTCCCTACACATGGTTTGGATCTTTGGATGATTATACAAAACTTTTATGCCAGATTGAATTTTTCTTCTAGAAATATTTTAGATTCGACCGCGGGAGGCACTTTTATGGAAATCACTTTAGGAGAAGCTACTAAACTCCTAGATAATATTATGGTTATGGCACACCGAAAGATCTACTAATAAAAAAGTGCATGCAATTGAAGAGATTAATGTTTTGAGTAAAAAGATGGATGAACTTATGAAATTGTTTGCTAATAAGAGTGCTCCTACTTATCCTAATGATATGCCTTTGTCTACTTTGATTGAGAATAATAATGAATCTATGGATGTGAATTTTGTTGGTAGGAACAATTTTGGTAACAACGCGTATAGAGGTAATTTTAATTCTTGGCTATTTCCTAGTAATTCCTCTAATAATTATGGTAATTCCTACAACAATTCTTATGGAAATTATAATAATATGCCCTCTGAATTTGAGACTATTGTTAAGGATTTTATGAATTTGCAAAAGAATTTCAATGCTTTGCTTGAAGAAAAATTGCTTAAAGTTGGTGAATTGGCTAGGAACATTGATAGAATTTCTCTTGATGTTGATTCTTTGAAACTTAGATCTATTACAACTAAGCATGATATCAATGAGTCTCTCAAAGCCATGAGAATTTCCATTGATGAGTGCAAAGAAAGAACCGCTAGGATGCGTGCTAAGAAAGATTGCTTTGTCAAAGCGCGTTCTTCTAGTTTTCATGATAATAAAGATGAAGATCTAAAAGCTATTGATGTGTCTCCTATTAAATCTTTGTTTTGCAATATGAATCTTGATAATGATGGGACTGAAGATGAGCCACCTTTAGCTAGAAGGCATTCCAAAAATTCGGAGTTTTTAGATCTTGATTCAAAAATTGTTAAAAGTGGGATTGAAGAGGTCAAAACTTTAAACAGTAATGAACCCACTATTTTGGATTTCAAGGAATTTAATTATGATAATTGCTCTTTGATAGATTGTATTTCCTTGTTGCAATCTGTGCTAAAATCTCCTCATGCTTATAGTCAAAATAAAGCTTTTACTAAACATATCATTGATGCTTTGATGCAATCTTATGAAGAAAAACTTGACTTGGAAGTTTCTATCCCTAGAAAAATTTATGATGTGTGGGAACCTACAATAAAAATTAAAATTAAAGATCATGAGTGCTATGCTTTGTGTGATTTGGGTTCTAGTGTTTCCATGATTCCAAAAACTTTGTGTGATTTGCCAGGTTTCCGTGATTTTGATGATTGTTCTTTAAACTTGCACCTTGCAGATTCCACTATTAAGAAACCTATGGGAAGAATTAATGATGTTCTTATTGTTGCAAATAGGAACTATGTGCCCGTAGATTTCATTGTTCTTGATATATATTGCAATCCTTCATGTCCTATTATTCTTGGTAGACCTTTCCTTAGAACGATTGGTGCAATTATTGATATGAAGGAAGGGAATATTAGATTCCGATTTCCATTAAGGAAGGGCATGGAAAACTTTCCTAGAAATAAAATTAAATTACCATATGAATCTATTATGAGATCCACTTATGGATTGCCTACCAAAGATGGCAATACCTAGATCTATCCTTACTTTTATGCCTAGCTAGGGGCGTTAAAACGATAGCGTTTGTTGGGAGGCAACCCAATTTTATTTTTATTCCTTGCTTTTTTTCTCCTGTTTAGTAATAAATAATTTATCTAGCCTTTGTTTTGATTGTGTTTTTTGTGTTTAATTAGTGTTTGTGCCAAGTAGAACCATTGGGAAGACTTGGGGAAAGTCTTTTTGATCTTGCTGTAAAAAATAGAAACTTTAGCGCTCACGAGAATTGCTGCCATTTTTATTTGGAAGGTGATATTTAGTTAATTATTTTTGCATATGCTTAATAGATAAATTCCTCACATCCAGCAATTTATTTTAGAATTTTTGGGGTTCCAGAAGTTGCGTTAGCTACAGATTACTACAGACTATTCTGTTTTTGACAGATTCTGTTTTTCTTGTGTTGTTTGCTTATTTTGATGAATCTATGGCTAGTAAAAGAGTTTATAAACCATAGAGAATTTGGAATACAGTAGGTTTAACACCAATATAAATAAATAATGAGTTAATTACAGTACCTTGAAGTGGTGTTTTGTTTTCTTTCGCTAACGGAGCTCACGAGATTTTCTATTTTGAGTTTTGTGTTGTGAAGTTTTCAAGTTTTGGGTAAAGATTTGATGGATTATGGAACAAAGAGTGTGTCGGAGTAAATAGCCATGGGTAGCCTAGCCGGCTTCCCCTGGCACTTCTGCAAAAATTACGAGCCAGCCCGGCTCTCAAGAACCCAAGACATGGGGCCGCCTTCCCCCAGCCGGCTGCGCTCGAGGGCCGACTTTAGCCCTCAAGAGAAGGCCGACTCCAAGAAGCCGGCCGTGAGAAGGCTGACTCCTTCGAGCCGGCTCCCCGTAAAGAAGTCAAGACCGTACCCACAAAGTTTTCACCCACCTAACGGCGGTGCGACGGGGCGTGGCTACAGTAGAGCCTGCCACCCCCGAATCCCGGGGCACGCCTGGCACAGTGCGCCGTACGAGGTGGGCATGACCCGACCGGCGCAGCACTGTAGCCACGTTGCCCCTGGCATCATCCACGACGGGCCGCCAGCACGTCCCATAGGCGGTGGCCCCCTTTGTGCGAAGAGACGGCCGAAGGCGGCCATGCTTCCAACCAGCCGGCCCGAGACGGAGCCGGCTCCCCGTAGCCGGCTCACCGCCTCCCCCGAAGAGGACGCCCCATTAAGGAGACAAGACGCGGTAAGGCTACAGTGATCGTCCGACAGGCGGCGGTACTGTAGCCTCTCTTACCGCGACAAAGCTCTTGTCAGCAAGATGAGGCTACAGTGACCAAGGAGTTGGCAGCCGGCGGGACCCACCAGTCGGCGGGCCCCAGCAGTCGGCGCAGAAGCCGGCGAGCGCAGTCACAGACGGCTGGGCCCCGCGCCCAGCCGGATTACCATTGTACCCCCGGGCGGTAGGCCTATATAAGCCCCCCGGAGCACCCATGCAAACGGTTCGACCCCCTGCTAGTTCTAGACACCACACAAGGAGAAGAAGCAGGCTAGCCGTGCCCTTTCTTCCTCCTCCCCCCAAAACAGCTCCAGGAGCGTTGTGTAGCTACTTGATTCATCGAGTGATCATGCGGAGACCCCGCAGAGCAGCAGTAGGGGTGTTATCTCCTCGGAGAGCCCCGAAGCTGGGTAAGATCCGCCGGCGTGCGTGTCCTTGCCTCATCCCGCTTCCAGGCACCGGCGATGTCTTACTGGTTCCCACAAAGATAAGCCACCCGTAGGCATATGTCGCACCCACCACCCGACATTTGGTGCCCACCGTGGGGCCAGGCGCACCGTCGTCCGGAGACCTGTTCTGGACGGGAACCCTCTTCCTCCCCAGCGAGCGTAGCCAGCCCGGCACGCCCGATGGCGCTTGCCACGACGCGCTGCAAGGCGTCACCAGCATCTGCGCGGCAAGCGGCCTCGCCGATCTCCCCGACGAGACCTTCACCTCCGACGAACTCGCCTCCGATGCGGGCGCTGACCGCCCCGCCAACCTTCTCGGCCGGCTCCATGCCTCCAGCGAGCCCGCTGCGGACCTGGAGTCGGTTGGCTCCACCGACCCGATGCCTGTCGACTCCGACGCGGCCTCCTACGACGCCTTCCCCACCAACGTCGCGATCTACAATGACCCGCTTCCTCGAGCCGACGGCCACGATGCTGTCATCGCCGAAGTGATGGTTGTCGGCCACAGCGGCCCGGCCGACGAGAGCGCCCGCGACGCTTCGCGCGCGGTGGCCCATGACTTGTCCGCCCCTCTCCCGGCCGACGCCGACGACGAAGCATTGGAAGCACGCCGCCTCGCTCTCCTCGCAGAGGGCCGGAGGCTAGCCTCCGTAAGACGCCTCACTGAGGCCTACCGACGCGAGGCCGACCGCGCCGCCTTCGGCATGCCGGCCCCGGCGGGCCAAGCCGGGCCGGCCTTGTCAAGCAACGCGGCGCCGTCATCGCCGACACGCTGGGAGTCGACCGCCCGGTCTATGCCACTCCGCTCAAGAACTTGCGTGCCGCCCAGGCGGCCGTAGACGAGCTGGACGGCCTGGAGGCCGAAGACCTTCCCCACATGACCCGGCGCATCCAGCAGTTGATTGACGCCGCCACGCAGCGGCACGAAGCCGACGCTCGCGCGGAAAGCCTTCCCCCGCGCCGAGAACACGGCGCGATGTCCCAGACGCCGACTACGAGCAACACCCGCGCGCGACGCGAGAAGGAACCGGCTACCAGCCGTAGCCGGACCCGGATCTCCATCGAGCGGGACGCGGACGGTCATCCCCGAGCCATGGAGTGGCGGGGCGACCCACCTCCGCCTCCGCCCCGTGGAGAGAGATATCCCGCCTCACCGCCAGTGGCGCACCCGACTCTCAGCGGCCGGCTGGGCCGCCGCGAAGGAATCGGCGAGAACGACGCCCGTCATCGGCTCGACCGCCTGGCATTGGAAGAAGAAGACGATGTCGGCCCGCCTTGCTTTGGCCCCCGCATCCGCGATGAGCCCTTTCCCAAAGGGTTCTCACTCCCAAGAGACACGCCCAAGTACAACGGCTCCGTGAAGCCAGAAGATTGGTTGATCGACTACTCCACCGCAGTTAGCATAGCCAACGGCAACCGGCGAGTCGCTGTGAAGTACGTGCCACTCATGCTGCAGGGCACGGCGCGGACCTGGCTCAACAGCCTCAGGCCGCGTAGCATCAACAGCTGGCTAGACTTCACAGAAGCCTTCATCCGCAACTTCACCAGCACCTACAAGCGGGCTCCCAAGCCCAGACAGCTCTCCTTGTGCGTACAAGGCCCCGCCGAGTCCACTCGCGATTACCTCACGCGTTGGGCCGAGCTCCGCAACTCCTGTGAAGGGGTGCACGAGGTGCAAGCCATAGAATACTTCACAGCCGGATGCCGAGAAGGCACCCTCCTCAAGCACAAGCTCCTCTGCGACGAGCCAGCTACCCTCGACGAGCTTCTGGACATAGCGGACAAGTACGCCACCGCCGACTCCTCGATGAAGACCGAGCTTCGGGTAGACGCCTCCGGGAAGGTGCTCAACCCGGCGCCCAAGATGCCGGCTGGAGAACCTGGCCGACACCCCAACTCGAACGACAACAAGCGCAAGGGCCCCGCGCCGCCTCCTACCAGCCGGCAGGTGGCCACGATCGAAGATGCGCCGCCTGAAGAACGACCGGCGCCCAAGAAGCCCAAGGGCGGCAGGCCGGCTTGGCAGCCTGCCTTCTCCTACGAGCAAACCCTCGATGCCCCTTGAAAGTTCCACAGCGGCGCGAAGCCGTCCAACCACACGACCCGGAAGTGCAACTGGCTCACCAGAATCTCTAAGGGCGAGGGGCTCTTGCCGCCTCCGCCTGCCGGCCCGCCGCCTCCGCCTCCGCCGCCTCCGGCCGCTTGGCCTGCAGTCGGAGCCGTGCACGACGAATTTCCTGACGAGCAAGCAACCTACGTCATCTTCACCAGCCAACCCGAAGACCGGCGCAGCAAACGCCGAGAGCACCAGGAAGTCGGCGTGGTTGCTGCCAGCCCCGCCGAACACATGCATTGGTCAGAAAAGCCCATCAGCTGGAGCCGGGCCGACCATCCGGAGGTGATGCCGTCTCCCGGCTCTTACGCTCTGGTCCTGGAAGCCACCCTTGCGACGGACAAACGCGCCGCCCGCTTCTCCCGTGTGTTGATAGACGGCGGGAGCAGCATCAACATCCTGTATCGTGACACCCTGGAGAAGTTGAACGTCAAGACAAAACAGCTCACGCCCACTCGGACGGTGTTCCACGGCATTGTACCCGGCCTGTCCTGCGCCCCCATTGGCAAAATCAAGATTGATGTACTTTTTGGGGACAAGGAGCATTTCTGCCGGGAAGCAATCTGGTTTGAAGTGGTGGACCTGGAGAGCCCTTACCATGCATTGCTGGGCCGACCTGCCTTGGCCAAATTCATGGCAGTCCCCCACTATGCATACCTCAAGATGAAGATACCGAGCACCAAAGGCGTCATCACCGTAGCCGGCGACTACAAGAAGTCCTCCGAGTGCGCCGCGGCCAGCAGCCGGCTGGCCGAGTCCCTTGTGATCGCCGAAGAGAAGAAGATGCTGGCCCGAGTCGTGGCCATGGCCGGCAAGCAGTCGGCCGTGTCCCCCGACCCCAAGGAGCATGATCCTCAAGGGTCTTTCCAGCCGGCCAAGGAGACGAAGAAAATACCCCTTGACCCCGAGTATCCAGAGAGGTTTGCCGTCATCGGGGCAAACCTAAACAGCAAATAGGAAGGCGAGCTCGCCGATTTCCTCCGTGAGAATCGGGACATCTTCGCGTGGTCCCCCAAGGACATGCCAGGTGTCCCGAGGAAATTCGCCGAGCACAAACTACCTGTTCGAGAAGACGCAAAGCCAGTCAGACAGCCCCTCCGCCGACTGTCGGAGGAGAAACGCAGGATTGTGGGGGAGGAAATAGCCCGGCTCTTGGCGGCCGGCTTTATCATGGAAGTTTTCTTTCCAGAGTGGCTCGCCAACCCGGTCCTTGTGCTGAAGAAGAATAACAAGTGGCGCATGTGTATAGACTACACAAGTCTCAACAAGGCCTGCCCCAAAGATCCTTTTGCCTTGCCAAGGATAGACCAAGTGATAGACTCCACAGCCGGATGCGAGCTGTTGACTTTTTTGGATGCTTACTCCGGATACCACTAGATAAAGCTAGACCCGGATGACCGCCTGAAGACCGCCTTCATCACGCCGTTCGGAGCCTTCTGCTACCTGACTATGACATTCGGCTTGAGAAATGCCGGTGCCACCTTTCAGCGTTGCATGCAGAAGTGCCTCCTCAAGCAGCTCGGCAGGAATGCCCACGTTTACGTGGACGACATCGTGGTGAAGACGGAGAAGCGTGGCACCTTGCTGGAGGACCTCAAGGAAACATTTGAGAACCTGCGCCGGTTCCAAATCAAGCTCAACCCGAGAAATGCGTGTTCGGGGTGCCAGCCGGCCAGCTTCTAGGCTTCCTGGTCTCCGAACGCGGCATCGAATGCAACCCAGCGAAGATCAAGGCCATCGAGAGAATGGCGATCCCCACCAAGCTTCGAGACATTCAGAAGTTCACCGGGTGCTTGGCCTCCTTGAACCGCTTCATGAGCCGGCTCGGAGAGAAGGCCCTCCCCCTCTACCGCCTCATGAAGAAGAGCACTCACTTCGAGTGGAACGACCAGGCCGACCACGCTTTCCACGAGTTGAAGAAGATGCTGGCCACGCCGCCTGTCCTCGCGGTGCCGACCGAGAAAGAGCCCATGCTCCTTTATATCGCTGCAACCAGCCGGGTGGTCAGCACCATCATTGTAGTCCAGCGCCCGGAAGAAGGCTGAGCCCAGCCGGTCCAGAGGCCGGTGTATTATCTGAGCGAGGTGCTGTCCGCCTCAAAGCAGAACTACCCGCACTACCAAAAGATGTGTTACGACGTGTACTTCACCGCCAAGAAGCTGAAGCCCTACTTCCAAGAGCATCCCGTCACGGTCATATGCACTGCCCCGCTAGCCGAGATCATAGGCAACCGGGATGCATCCGGCCGGGTGGCGAAATGGGCCATCGAGCTGGCCCCATACACGATCTTCTACCAGCCCCGCACTGCCATCAAGTCCCAAGCACTGGCTGACTTCCTCGTCGACTGGGCCGAGACCCAATACCTGCCGCCGGCTCCCGACTCCACCCATTGGCGCATGCACTTCGACGGATCCAAGATGCGCACCGGCTTGGGAGCCGGCATCGTCCTTACCTCTCCCAAAGGCGACAAGCTCAGATACACGCTACAAATCCACTTCGCCGCCTCCAACAATGTGGCCGAGTACGAGGCGCTCATACACGGGCTCCGGCTTGCCAAAGAGATTGGCATTCGCCGGATCCTATATTATGGCGACTCGGACCTGGTAGTCCAGCAGTCATCCGGCGACTGGGACGCCAAGGACGCGAATATGGCGAGCTACCGTTTCCTGGTCCAACAACTCAGTGGATACTTTGAAGGGTGCGAGTTCCTCCACGTACCACGAGCCGACAACGACTCAGCCGATGCCTTGGCCCGAATAGGCTCCACTCGGCAAGCAATTCCAACCGGCGTCACTCTACAACGCCTACTCAAGCCGTCTATTAAGCCGTCTCCGAAATCCGATTCCATCTTCGTGCCGCCTGACCCCGATGCGGCCAGGTCCGGCTCGAAGAATCAAGTAGCTGACCCCAAAACATCCGTAGCCGGCCCGGGGACTTCGGCAGCCGGCTCGGGGACTTCGGCAGCCGGCTCGGGGACTGCGGTAGCCGGCCCGGGGACTGCGGTAGCCGGCCCGGGGACTGCACCAGCACTACAGCCGGCAGCCGACTCCAGCACCTCACCGCCCAGCCCACCCACCCTGGTGGCAGTAGCCACTTTGGCAGTAGAAGAAGTCGCGGCTCCGTCTTGGGCTCAGTCCATCCTCAACTTCCTAGTAAACCAAGACCTGCCGGCTGACGAAACAGAAGCAAGACAAGTCCAGCGTCGAGCCAGAGCATACACAATCGTCAACAGAGAACTACTCAAGCGCAGCGCCACCGGAGTCCTCCAGCGATGCGTCGAGCAAGAGAAGGGCATCGCAATCCTCGCAGACATTCACCAAGGAGAATGCGGCCACCATGCGGCCTCAAGATCACTTGTCGCCAAAGCCTTCCGCCATGGTTTCTTCTGGCCGACTGCTTTGGACGACGCCAAAGAATTAGTCAAGCATTGCAAGGGATGCCAGCTCTTCAGCTCCAAGCAGCACATGCCGGCTTCGGCACTCAAGACCATTCCCCTCACTTGGCCCTTTGCCGTTTGGGGACTGGACATGGTGGGCCCATTCAAGACGGCGCGCGGCGGCATGACGCATTTACTCGTCGCCGTGGACAAATTCACCAAGTGGATCGAGGCGAAGCCGATCAAGAAGCTGAATGGGCCGACTGCCGTGACGTTCATCGCGGACATAACAATTCGATACGGCGTGCCGCACAGCATCATCACCGATAATGGCACGAATTTCGCCAAAGGAGCCTTGGCACGTTTCTGCGCAGCCCAAGGCATCCGGCTGGACTTAGCGTCCGTCGCCCACCCGCAGTCAAACGGCCAGGTCGAGCGAGCCAACGGCCTCATCCTCTCCGGCATCAAGCCCCGACTGGTTGTACCTCTGGAGCGCTCAGCCGGCTGTTGGCTCGATGAGCTGCCGGCTGTCCTCTGGAGTCTGCGCACTACACCAAACAAGTCAACCGGCTTCACCCCTTTCTTCCTTGTGTATGGTGCCGAGGCGGTCATCCCAACTGACATCGAATTCGACTCGCCTCGGGTAACCATGTACACGGAAGCGGAGGCCAAGGAAGCACGAGAAGACGGCGTCGACTTGCTGGAAGAAAGCCGGCTGTTAGCCCTCAGCCGGTCTGCAATTTACCAGCAGGGTTTGCGCCGCTACCACAGCCGGAAGGTCAGGCCAAGATCTTTTCAGGAGGGCGACCTTGTGCTCCGGCTGATTCAGCGAACAGCCGGCCAGCACAAGCTCTCAGCCCCTTGGGAAGGCCCTTTCGTCATCAGCAGAGCTCTAGGCAACGACTCATACTACCTGATCGACGCGCAGAAGCCGAAGGCACGCAAGAGAGACGACTCCGGCAAGGAGTTGGAACGGCCATGGAACGCCAACCTCCTTCGAAGATTTTACAGTTGAAAGGCAGTATGTATCACGCTAACTTTTGTATTAAGTACGCGACAATAGGCTCCCCGAGGAGGGCTCGGGGACTGCCATCCCTTATTTATGAAAGGAAAATATCATGCTTATGACCTTGTTGTATCATTTACTTATTCCGTCCGGCACCGAGTTCGACTAGTCGGCTCGGGGACTGGCCGACTGAAGTTATATTAGAAGTCCTACCCGCAGTCAGACAAGTAGTGTGCCGGCTCTCAAGCCTTCCCTTGCCAAAGTCGCAGTTCGAAGAACCGGCTGTCCGGCTGGCAAGAGTTAAAGGTAGGAACAACCGCCCACACGAAAAACAGCTAGGGACTAATGGACTAATATAACAAAGACGATTTTTCCCATACCGCCGACCGGCTACAAGAGTAGCCGGCCGGCCGGTTTCCATTCACTTTACTTTAAATCCAAGAAAGCTCAAGTACTTGCCTCCCCAAAGAGGGAAGGCGGCAAAGGAAAAAGCCTAAGGATAAACAAGCATACGCGAATGGAAACCAAACATGCACATGATAATATTTACACAAAAAGACCTCCAAGAGGCCAGCATTCAACATAGTTTGGATACACCCCCAGTGGGTGGAACTGCGAAACTTAACAAAGATTGTCCAAAGACAACAAAGCAGGAAAGATAGAGACGGCAGGTCAAGCTGGCGGAGCGGCCGACTGGTTGGCGGAGACGGTCGCGCCGGCTGAAGGAGCGGCCGGCTGACGTACTTCGGCTTGGTCGCCGCCTCCCACAGAGGGTGCGCTCCCACGCGCCTCGTTGCTGGAGGCACGGTCGGCCTGAGGTCGGCTGGTTGCTCCACCAGCCGGCTCGACGTCTCCGCCGTCGTCGTCTTCGTCTTCTTCACCCTCGTCGCTGGAGGCGATCTCCTCTGCCGAGTCCTCGCCCATCGCCGGGTTCAGCCCGAACCACTCCTCCGGCTGCGTGACACCGTCATCATCGATTTTGGGTGCGAAGACGCTGATGTCGGTGCACTCGGCGATCGTTGAAGCCCGCTGGGCGATAGCCGGCCTCACCGCCTCCAGCTCCGCGTCGGCCTCCATCCGCCAAGTGCGCAGCTGGTCGAGGCTGAGCCCTGGGTACCAAGCCCAGACGAATTCCAACGCCCGCCCGGCTCCGAGGCGGGCCGCTGACGCCTTCCAAGCCTCAAAGCGGCCGACTGCGCCTTCCAGCTAGTCGGCGGTTCGGCTTGGAGTACGGGGGATCGTCTCGCCGGGCCAGAGGGCGGCCAGAACTTGCGCCCCGGCACGTTGGAGCCGGTGGAGCATCCGATGAGCCGGCTGCAACCTTGCCTGGACAGCCAGGAGCTGCTCCTCAAGGGTCCGGTTTGCATCCGGCGCGATGTCGGCCCCCGCTTGCCGGCGCGCCTCGCGATGGGCCTCAATGCTTTGGGCGGCGAAGGCGGAGTAGCCTGGGAAGTAATCTGCAAGAAACAACAAGCAAGAGTTCAAGATAAGTCAACAAACCCAAGCGGCAAATGGCAGGAGAAGGGCTGAGAAAGGCAGCTTACCGTCGATCAAGTCTTCAATCCGGCCGAAGCCTTCGTCCAGAGCTCGCCGGGTCTCAGACCAGCTCGCCGCCTCCATCTCATATTCCGCTAGCAAGGTGGCTTCACTCTCCTTCGCCGCCTGAAGGGCCGCTTTGTGGCTTTCCTCCTGGTCGGCCAGCTTCTTGGCCAGGCGATCCCGTTCCTGGGCCAAGGCAGCGCACTCGGCCTCCTTGGTATAAAGGGCGGCCTTCGCCTCGCCAAGCTCCTTCCGCAAGTCGGCGTTGGCCCCTGAAGACAAAGAAGAAGAAAAATCAATAAGAAAGTGTCGTCAAGAAAGATTCGACCCGACTGCGCGGCAGTCGGCCAGAATCTCGGGGACTACACCCAGTGGGTGCGCTGACGCGCCCCCACAGGAGACAAACAAAACCAAGTACTTACTTCGGCTGTTGGCCAGGTCGTCGGTCCGCCGGCTCAACTCTCGAGCCTGGGAGTCGAAGGCGGCAACACGAAGGTTGTGGTATTCCTGAAAGTTTAGAAAGAAAGCAAAGTAAGGTGGCCGTCGAGAAAGATCCGACCCGACTGCGCAGCAGTCGGCCCGAATCTCGGGGACTACACCCAGTGGGTGCGCTGGCGCGCCCCCACGGAAGAAATCAAGAAAGCAAAGCAGCCAAGAGCAAAGGACTCACCCGGACAGTGGTTCGCGTCGACAAAAACTCTTGGTTGAGCTGTTGCAGCAGGGCGGCTTGAGCTCGTAGCCGACTCCGGACCCCTTGAGCCGCTGCTTCCAGCTCGCCGGTTCCCCCGCTGGGAGTCCACTCGGACAAGGCGGAGCTGGCCGCCTCCAGATCTCCAGCCGGCTGGCCTACGCCCGCGGCTCGGCGCGACTCCGGCGGAGCAGCGCCTCCTCCAGCACGCCAGCCCGTCGCCAGCTGCACCTTGAGGCCGGCCCGGCTCTCTGGCTCGCCTCCGGCCGGCTCTTCCGGCGCCGCCGATGATTGACCGCCTTGGCCCGCTCCGGTTGGCGCCGCAGGCGGCGCTCTTCCGGCCAAGGCCACGGGCTCCTCCGCCCTCTGCAACAGCGGCGGGTCTTGGACAATCTCCTCCGCCATGGGCAACGGGGTGTCGGGGGCCACAGCTCGGAGGGGCACAGCGAGCAGCGGAGGCTGGCTGCGCGAGTTTTCCGCCTCCGTCATCGCGGAAGCCGCCTCCCTCTGGGCCTTGGCTACCGCCTCAGCCTGCCCCTTTGCCGCCTGGGCGGCCGCCTTCACCGCCGCCTCGCGCTCCTCCCGTGCTTCGCGGGCGTTCCGCTCGGTGGCCTCCCTAAGATCGGCGCGGGGGTCCACGCGGCGGGAGCTCGAAGACCCTCCAGCCGGCCCCACGACGGAGCCGCCCGGGCCCCGCTCAAGGGAAAGTGGCGCCCTGTCCAGCAAGCAAAGGAAAGTTAAGAAGACGTTTGAAGAAAAGAGAACGACAACGACGAGACTACGGCAAACCAAGTAAAGACTTACGCCGAGACCGCCTGGGGCTGTTTTACGGCCTTGCGGAAGCGGGCCGCCTTCGCGGCCGCCTCTTCTCGCTTCGTCGCCGCGGCGGAAGGCTTGGACTTCTTCGGCCGACTGCCGAAGAGGCCTAGAGCGGCCCGGCGTTTCTGCGCGCCGCCGGCAGCCGGCGCAACAGACGAGCCCGCACCCTGTTGGTCGGCCGCCGGCTGGCGACGCGGAGCGACTTCGACTTCGAAATCGTCCGGCCAGTCCTCAAAGCTCGCGGTGAACTTTGAGCCTCCGGGCTCGGCGCTGTCCCCCACGACGGCGTCCTCCATGGCAGCCGCCCCCAAGTCCGGGTCGTCAACATCATCCACCGTGCGGTCGGGGGCGTACTGGCGTTCGATCCCTGCCGCCCCGGCCGGCGGCGGGAGAAGAGGGTTCTGCACAGAGAACCGGCTGGTCAGAAGCCGGCCGTCGCGAAGCCGGCTGACGATGAAAAAGAAGATAAAGAGAGAAACTTACCACAGGTGGAGGATTTGCGCGAGAATACGGCGCCTTGCCGTATTGCCAGTCCCCGCTGAGCTTGCAGTTGGCAATGTAGTTGACCATGAGGGCCACCTCCGCGTGGGGCATCTCCCATGTGCTCAGCCGGCTTGGGTCGAAGCGGCCGCTCATCTGGCACATCATATGGGGCCGGCTCTGGAGAGGAAGGATCCGGCGCTCCACGAAGGCGGCCACCAAGTCGGCCCCGCGCAAGCCTTCCGACTAAATCAGCACCCGAAGCCGGGAGATGGCGGCGTTCCCGGCCGGAGACAGCGACCGGGACCGGAAGCTCCACGAGGGCTGCCTTCCAGCCGGCGGGCCGGCTACGTAAGCCGGCGTGAGGTGGCGTGGAGACGCGACGGCGTTGAGACAGGAGGCTGCGGCAACAGTGAGAGGAAGAAGATGAGGGCTAGGAGGGACGGAGTGGGAGGGAGCGCGCGAGCCTCTGTCGCTCCCCCTCTTCCCCCTACTTATAGGCTCACGTGGCGGAGCCGAGGAGGCGTGGCGTGGGGAAGCGCGGGGGTCGATCGTGCCCACTTCCCACGTCCCACGATTACCGATCCATAATGGCGAGGCGAAAACTGCCTTGAGAAGGCGAGCGGCCCTGTGGGCCACGGGAGATCCGCGCCTGGACCGAGGCTTGCGAGTGGCGGGCCCGGGCCTGCGGCGGCGTCCCATCGCGCGCGTGCGCTCGCAGGGTTCTGCCGCCACGCGGCCGCGAGAGGGCCCGTGGGCAGCATGCAGACCCCCTCTCCTCCCGTCAACGCGGGGTTACCTGAAGTCGGCATACGCCCGCGAGGCCGGCTCTTCGGGATAGGAAGCTGACCAAGCTTCTCGTCCCCTTGTTCACCTCGGAGCTCGATCAGCTTCGGGGACTACTGTCGGAGTAAATAGCCATGGGTAGCCTAGCCGGCTTCCCCTGGCACTTCTACAAAAATTACGAGCCAGCCCGGCTCTCAAGAACCCAAGACATGGGGCCTCCTTCCCCCAGCCGGCTGCGATCGAGGGCCGACTTTAGCCCTCAAGAGAAGGCCGACTCCAAGAAGCCGGCCGTGAGAAGGCCGACTCCTTCGAGCCGGCTCCCCGTAAAGAAGTCAAGACCGTACCCACAAAGTTTGCACCCACCTAACGGCGGTGCGACGGGGCGTGGCTACAGTAGAGCCTGCCACCCCCGAATCCCGGGGCACGCATGGCACAGTGTGCCGTACGAGGTGGGCATGACCCGACCGGCGCAGCACTGTAGCCACGTTGCCCCTGGCATCATCCATGACGGGCCGCCAGCACGGCCCACAGGCGGTGGCCCCCTTTGTGCGAAGAGACGGCCGAAGGCGGCCACGCTTCCAACCAGCCGGCCCGAGACGGAGCCGGCTCCCCGTAGCCGGCTCGCCGCCTCCCCCAAAGAGGACGCCCCATTAAGGAGACAAGACGCGGTAAGGCTACAGTGATCGTCCGACATGCGGCGGTACTGTAGCCTCGCTTACCGCGACAAAGCTCTCGTCAGCAAGATGAGGCTACAGTGACCAAGGAGTTGGCAGCCGGCGGGACCCACCAGTCGGCGGGCCCCAGCAGTCGGCGCAGAAGCCGGCGAGCGCAGTCACAGACGGCTGGGCCCCGCGCCCAGCCGGATTACCATTGTACCCCCGGGGGGTAGGCCTATATAAGCGCCCCGGAGCACCCATGCAAACGGTTCGACCCCCTGCTAGTTCTAGACACCACACAAGGAGAAGAAGCAGGCTAGCCGTGCCCTTTCTTCCTCCTCCCCCCAAAATAGCTCCAGGAGCGTTGTGTAGCTACTTGATTCATCGAGTGATCATGCGGAGACCCCGCAGAGCAGCAGTAGGGGTGTTATCTCCTCGGAGAGCCCCGAAGCTGGGTAAGATCCGCCGGCGTGCGTGTCCTCGCCTCATCCCGCTTCCAGGCACCGGCGATGTCTTACTGGTTCACACAAAGATAAGCCACCCGTTGGCATATGTCGCACCCACCACCCGACAGAGTGGCAAGAGCCTAAGCTTGCGGATTCACATGGCACCTCAAGGTAAAATTAAGGGACACCAAAAAGCCTAAGCTCGGGGATGCCCCGGAAGGCATCCCCTCTTTCGTCTTCATCTATCGATAACTTTACTTGGAGCTATATTTTTATTCACCACATGATATGTGTTTTGCTTGGAGCGTCTTGTATGATTTGAGTCTTTGCTTTTTAGTTTACCGCAATCATACTTGCTATACACACCTTTGAGAGAGACTCACATGATTTGAAATTTATTAGAATACTCTATGTGCTTCACTTATATCTTTTGAGCTGTATAGTTTTTGCTCTAGTGCTTCACTTATATATTTTAGAGCACGGTGGTGGTTTTATTTTATAGAAATAATTGATCTCTCATGCTTCACTTATATTATTTTGAGAGTCCTTTAGAACAATATGGAAATTTGCTTTTAGGAATAATATAAAAACTTTCATAGAAGTGCATTGAATACTATGAGAAGTTTGATACTTGATAATTGTTTTGAGATATGAAGATGGTGATATTAGAGTCATGCTAGTTGAGTAGTTGTGAATTTGAGAAATACTTGTGTTGAAGTTTGTGATTCCGTTAGCATGCACGTATGGTGAACCGTTATGTGATGAAGTCGGAGCATGATTTATTTATTGATTGTCTTCCTTATGAGTGGCGGTCGGGAACGAGCGATGGTCTTTTCCTACCAATCTACCCCCTAGGAGCATGCGCGTAATACTTTGTTTCGATAACTAATAGAGTTTTGTAATAAGTATGTGAGTTCTTTATGACTAATGTTGAGTCCATGGATTATACGCACTCTCACCCTTCCACCATTGCTAGCCTCTCTAATATCGCGCAACTTTCGCCGGTATCATACACCCACCATATACCTTCCTCAAAACAGCCACCATACCTACCTATTACAGCATTTCCATAGCCATTCTGAGATATCTTGCCATGCAACTTTCCACCGTTCTGTTATTATGACACGCTTCATCATTGTCATATTGCTTGCATGATCATGCAGTTGACATCGTATTTGTGTCAAAGCCACCATTCATAATTATTCATACATGTCACTCATGCATCATTGCACATCCCGGTACACCGCCGGAGGCATTCACAGAGTCATATTTTGTTCTAAGTATTGAGTTGTAATTCTTGAGTTGTCAGTAAATAAAGTGTGGTAATCATCATTATTAGAGCATTGTCCCAAGTGAGGGAAGGATGATGCAGACTATGATTCCCCCACAAGTCGGGATGAGACTCCGGACGAAAAAAGAATAGAAAAGAGGCCAAAAAGAAAAAAAAGAAGGCCCAAATAAAAAAATGAGAGAAAAAGAGAGAAGGGACAATGCTACTATCCTTTTTCCACACTTGTGCTTCAAAGTAGCACCATGTTCTTCATATAGAGAGTCTCCTATGATATCACTTTCATATACTAGTGGGAATTTTTCATTATAGAACTTGGCTTGTATATTCCAATGATGGGCTTCCTCAAAATGCCTTAGGTCTTCATGAGCAAGCAAGTTGGATGCACACCCACTTAATTTCTTTTGTTGAGCTTTCATATACTTGTAGCTCTAGTGCATCTGTTGCATGGCAATCCCTACTCACTCACATTGATATCTATTGATGGGCATCTCCATTTCCCGTTGATACGCCTAGTTGATGTGAGACTATCTTCTCCTTTTTGTCTTCTCCACAACCACCATTCTATTCCACCATAGTGCTATATCCATGGCTCATGCTCATATATTGCGTGAAGATTGAGAACATCAAAAGTATGAAACAATTGCTTGGTTTGTCATCGGGGTTGTGCATGATTTAAATATTTTGTGTGGTGAAGATAGAGCATAGCCATACTATATGATTTTGCAGGGATAACTTTCTTTGGCCATGTTACTTTGAGAAGACATAATTGCTTAGTTAGTATGCTTGAAGTATTGTTATTTTTATGTCAATATTAAACTTTTATCTTGAATCTTTCGGATCTGAACATTCATGCCACAATAAATAAAAATTACATTGAGAAATATTTTAGAAAGCATTCCACATAAAAAATTCTTCTTTTATCATTTACCTACTCGAGGACGAGCAGGAATTGAGCTTGGGGATGCTTGACACGTCTCCAACGTATCTATAATTTTTGATTGCTCCATGCTATTATATTATCTATTTTGGATGTCAATGGGCTTTATTTTACACTTTCATATCATTTTTGGGACTAACCTACTAACCGGAGGCCCAACCCAAATTGCTGTTTTTTGCCTATTTTAGGGTTTCACCGAAATGGAATATCAAACGGAGTCCAAACGGAATGAAACCTTCGGGAACGTGATTTTCTCAACAAACGTGATCCAGGAGACTTGGAGTGGGAATCAAGAAACAAACGAGGAAGCCACGACGCAGGGGGGCGCGCTTACCCCCTAGGCGCGCCCTCCACCCTCGTGGGCCCCTCGTTGCTCCACCGACGTACTTCTTCCTCCTATATATATCCACTTACCTCCAAACATCCAGGAGCACCACAAAAACCTAATTCCACCGCCGCAACCTTCTATAACCGAGAGATCCCATCTCGGGGCCTCTTCCGGAGCTCCGCCGGAGGGGGCATTGATCACGGAGGGCCTCTACATCAACTCCATGGCCTCTCCGGTGAGGTGTGAGTAGTTTACTTCAGACCTACGGGTCCATAGTTATTAGCTAGATGGCTTGTTCTCTCTTTGGATCTCAATACAATGTTCTCCTCGATCTTCTTGGAGATCTATTCGATGTAATCTTCTTTTGCGGTGTGTTTGTCGAGATCCGATGAATTGTGGGTTTATGATCCAGTTTATCTATGAACAATATTTGAATCTCCTCTGAATTCTTTTATGTATGATTGGTTTATCTTTGCAAGTCTCTTCAAATTATCAGTTTGGTTTGGCCTGCTAGATTGATCTTTCTTGCAATGGGAGAAGTGCTTAGCTTTGGGTTCAATCTTGCGGTGCTCGATCCCAGTGACAGAAAGGGAAACGAGACGTATTGTATTGTTGCCATCGAGGATAAAAAGATGGGGTTTATATCATATTGCATGAGTTTATCCCTCGACATCATGTCATCTTCCTTAAAGCATTACTCTGTTCTTATGAACTTAATACTCTAGATGCATGCTGGATAGCGGTCGATGTGTGGAGTAATAGTAGTAGATGTAGAATCGTTTTGGTCTACTTGTCGCGGACATGATGCCTATATACATGATCATACCTAGATATTCTCATAACTATGCTCAATTCTATCAATTGCTCGACAGTAATTCGTTTACCCACCGTAATACTTATGCTCTTGAGAGAAGCCACTAGTGAAACCTATGGCCCCGGGTCTATCTTCCATCATATTAATCTTCCAATACTTAGTTATTTCTATTGCCGTTTATTTTACTTTGCATCTTTATTTCTCTTTATCATAAAAATACCAAAAATATTATCTTATCATATCTATCAGATCTCACTCTCGTAAGTGACCGTGAAGGGATTGACAACCCCTTTATCGCGTTGGTTGCGAGGTTCTTATTTGTTTGTGTAGGTGCGTGGGACTTGAGCGTGATCTCCTACTGGATTGATACCTTGGTTCTCAAAAACTGAGGGAAATACTTACGCTACTTTGCTGCATCACCCTTTCCTCCTCAAGGGAAAACCAACGCAGTGCTCAAGAGGTAGCACACCGTTACCCGAAAGGGATTGACAACCCCTTTAACACGTCGGGTTGCGAGTATTTGTTATCTGTGTGCAGGGGATGTTTATGTTGTGTTGCTTGGTTCTCCTACTGGTTCGATAACCTTGGTTTCATATCTGAGGGAAATATCTACCGCCGCTGTGTTGCATCATCCCTTCCTCTTTAGGGAAATACCAACGTAGTTTCATGAGACATTAAAAGTAATTTTTGGCGCCATTGCCCGAGAGGATCTTCAACATATACTAGGTTCCTAATCACAAATCTCATCTCCTCGCAATTTACATTATCTTCCATTTGCCTCTCGCTTTCCTCTCCCCCACTTCACAAAAAAATTGTTTTATTCGCCTCTCTTTTTCCATTCGCCGTTTTCTTGCCGGATCTGTTTTTGAGTGCAATCTTGTTGTGTGGTCATCATGACTCAATATAACACCAAGTTATGTGACTTCTCAAATACCAACAACAATGATTTTATCAGCACTCTGTTTGCTCTTCCCGCCACTAGTGCGGAGACTTGTGATATTAATACCGCTTTGTTGAATCTTGTTATGAAAGACCAATTTTCTGGTACTCCTAATGAGGATGTCGCTTCCCATCTTAATACCTTCGTGGAATTATGCGATATGCAAAATAAAAAAGATGTGGACAGTGATGTGGTCAAGATGAAATTATTTTTCATTTTCTTTGCGTGATTCTGCAAAAAATTGGTTCTCTTCTTTGCCTCGCAATAATATCGATTCTTGGAATAAGTGCAAACATGCTTTTATCACTAAGTATTTTCCTCCCGCAAAAATTATTCCCCTTAGAACCCATATCATGAATTTCAAGCAACTTGAACATGAGCATGTTGCACAATCTTGGGAAAGGATGAAAATGATGCTAAGGAATTGCCCAACTCATGGGTTAAATCTTTGGATGATCATACAAATTTTTTATGCGGGGTTGAATTTTGTTTCTCGTAATCCTTTAGATTCCACCGCGTTTGGTAATTTTATGGAAATTACTTTGGGTGAAGCCAAAAAATTGTTTGATAATATTATGGCAAATTATTCACAATGGCATACCCAAAGAGCTCCTACTAGTAAAAAAGTTAATTCGGTTGAAGAAATTTCTTCTTTGAGTGAAAAAGTTGATGCTCTTGTGAAATTGGTTGCTAGTAGAAGTGCTCCTATTGATTTTAATGATATGCCTTTTTCTACTTTTATTGAGCAAAATAGTGATGCCATAGATGTGAATTTTATCTCTCGAAATAATTTCAACAACAATGCTTATAGAGGTAATTTTAATCCTAGGCCTTTTCCTAGCAATTCCTCTAATACTTATGGTAATTCCTATGGAAATCAATCTTATAATAATAATAGGAACACATCTGATCTTGAGAATAATATTAAAAAATTTATCAATACACAAAAAGTTTTCAATACTTCCATAGAAGAAAAGTTGAGTAAGATTGATGATTTGTCTGGAAGTGTTGATAGAATTTCTCATGATGTGCAAAATCTCAAGATGAAAATTTTTGTGCCTAAAGTTGATGAATCAATTAAAGCTCTTTATGTTTCTATGGATGAAAGTAAGAAAAGAACCGCTATGCTTAGAGCTAAAAGAGAATTTTTAGAAAAAGCATTTTCTAGTGATTTCTTTCGCAAAAGTGATGAAGATCTTGAAATGATTGGTGTTTCTTCTATTGCTTCCTTGTTTAGTGAAGTTAATATTGATGAAAAAGGGACTGGAGAAAAGTCAAATTTAGGTAGAAGGTGTCACAATATTTCAGAGGGTGAAAATCTTGTTGAGAAAATTGATAAAAGTGAGTTTGAAGAGGTCAAAACTTTAGCTAGTGATGTGCCCACTCTTTTGGATTACAAAGACTTTAATTATGATAGTTGCTCTTTGATTGATTGAATTTCTTTGTTGCAATCCATGATAAATTCACCCCATGCCTATGAACAAAATAAAGCTTTTACTAAACATATTGTTGATGCTATGATGAAAGCTTTAGAAGAAAAGTTGGAATTAGAAGTTTCAATTTCTAGAAAATTGCATGACGAATGGGAACCTACTATCAAAGTCAAGATTAAAATTTATGAGTGTTTTGCTTTGTGTGACTTGGGTGCTAGTGTTTTCACTATTCCAAAATCTTTATGTGATGTGCTTGGTCTTACCGATCTTGAATCATGTTCTTTGAATTTGCACTTGGTGGATTCTACTATTAAAAAGCCTATGGGAAGAATTAATGATGTTCTTATTCTTGCAAATAGAAATTATGTGCCCATAGATTTTATTATTCTTGATATTGATTGCAATCCATCTTGTCCAATTATTCTTGGTAGACCGTTTTTACGCACTATCGGTGCCGTCATTGATATGAAATAAGGCAATATAAGTTCCAATTTCCTTTAAGGAAAGGTATGGAAAACTTTCCTAGAATAAGAATTAGGCCACCATATGAATCAATCATGAGGGCATCTTATGGATCTCGAACCAAAGATGACAAAACTTAGATCCTTGCTTTATGCCTAGCTAAGGGCGTAAAACAATAGCGCTTGTTGGGAGGCAACCCAATGAATAAAATTTATTTTTGCTTCCTGTTTTTGTGTGTTGGCAAAATTATGCTACTGTTATGATTGCGTTTTTTATGATTTAATTAGTGTTTGTGCCAAGTAAAGCCTTTAGGATCTTCTTGGGTGATAGTTGTTTGATCTTGCTGAAACAACAGAAGCTTTTGCGCTCACTAATTTAATTTTCATTTTTACCAGAGAGCGATAAAATACCCATTCCACTTGCAGTAGATCAATATACAAATTTCTCAGTCCTTCCTAATTTTTCAGAATTTTTGAATTTACATAAGTATTCGGAATAGTCAGATTGCTACATACTGTTCTGTTTTGACAGATTCCGTTTTCTTTGTGTTGTGTGCTTATTTTGATGGCTCTATGGTTTTCTTTGATGAGTTTTTGCCATAGAAAAGTTGGAATACAGTAGTATAATACAAGAACAAAATATTAATTGGTTTGATACATCACTTATAGTAGTGACTTATTATTCTTATAATGATGGATCTCACGAAGGGTTTGTTGAGTTTTGTGTGATTGAAGTTTTCAAGTTTTGGGTTATCTTATGATGGATGAGGGAATAAAGGATAGAAGATCCTAAGCTTGGAGATGCCCCGGCATCCAAAGCTATTATCCAAAAATGAGCAACCAACTAAGGTTGGGGAGGCCCCCGAGTGGCATCCCCTCTTTCTTCTAACAACCATCGGTATTTCACTCGAAACTATATTTTTATTCATCACATACTATGTGTTTTGCTTGGAGCATCTTGTATGTTATGAGTCTTTGCTATTTTATTTTGTGTTTTTAGTCTTGATCCCTTGCTGGACACACCTATTTGAGAGAGCCAAAATTATGTCATGACTTGTTAGAATTGCTCTCTATGCTTCACTTAAATTTTTTATGAGCTATGGACTTGCTCTAGTGCTTCACTTATATCTTTTTGAGCACGATGTACTTTAGTATTTTTGAAACAAATGCTCTCTTGCTTCACTTAGATTTATTCGAGAGTTAGTAAAATTTTCAAGAAATTCTCTCTTGCTTCACTTAAATTAATCTGAGAGAAAGAAATATTATGCTCATGATCTTCACTTATATTTGTTTGAGCTTGTCAAAAGCAATATATGAAAATTAGTCCCAAAGTGATAGATATCCAAGAAGGATATAATAAAAAATTTCATGAAGATCATTGGACAAAATAAACTTGATTCTTAGTAATAGTTTTGAGATATGAGTAATTATGCTTTAGTAGGAATATTGGTGTTAAGGTTTGTGATTCCCTATGCAAGCATGAAAGTCAATAGTTATGCAATGAAATTATATCCTACTTGTGGTGCATTATTCGGTGTTAGTTATGCTGAATGCTCGCTTATGAGAATTATTCGTTTCTTAGTTGGTCGCTTCCCAATCTTTTGCTAGCCTTCATTTTGCACTAAGTATGATCACTACTTGTGCATCCAAAAACCTTTAACCCAGTTTTGCAACATGAGTCCACTATATCTACCTATATGCAGCATTCTTTTGCTGTTCTAAGCAAATTTGCATGTGCCATCTCGAATTTTCAAAAATAAACTTCTCTTTTGTGTGTTTCTTTGGCTCGCGGAACGGTGAGGGGTAGCTAATATTTTCCATGCTAGATGTGTTATTCTCAAGATGAGTGTTTATTCACTTGTCATTACACGAGAGTAAGGCAAAGGTATTAGGGATGCCCAGTCCCGAAATGCAAAAAATGAATTTACTTTATGTTGTCAAATAATAAATTCCTTGGAAAGTGTTGGAATGGAGGGCACCCGTGGATACGGTTAGCCATGGAAAGAGAAAGTATGGTGGAAAAAGGAATAAACTTTATTTTCTATTTGGGAACCGCCTATGATATATCTATGCATGGAAAGTATTAGGAACTCTAAGTCGTTTTTGTTGGTGGGATGGATACACCTCTCAAAATGTTTTTATCTCTAAGTTTTTTGCTTTGAGCTATGGCACCTCTACAAATCCCTACTTCCCTATGCAAAGGGCCTATCTTTTACTATATGTAATTTTTATTTTGAATATGAGTCTCCATCTTCTCTTATAAAAAGCACCAACTAGGAGGCAATATGATCGTACTTGAGTATTGGACATAGCTAATATGCGAGTGTGTTTCATGAATGGATCAATGGTTGAGCATGATGGGCTAGGGATAACTTATTTTAGCATTGATATTTTGAAAGACATGGTTGCTTGTTGATATGCTTGAGTATTTAAATTATCATGTCAAAACTAGACTATTGCTCTGAACAATATAAAAGTCCAAATGTCCATGCTATAAAGGAAGGAATATGATATGACATGTTAGGCAGCATTCCACATCAAAAATTCTGTTTTTATCACTTCCCTACTCGAGGACGAGTAGGAGTTAAGCTTGGGGATGCTGATACGTCTCAACATATCTATAATTTTTGTTTGTTCCATGTTGTTACATTATCAATCTTGGATGTTTTATAATCATTTTATAGTCATTTTATAACATTTTTTGCTACTAACCTATTGACATAGTGCCAAGTGTCAGTTGCTGTTTTTTCCATGTTTTTTACATCGTAGAAAATCAATATCAGATGGAGTCCAAATGTCATGAAACTTTACAGAGAATTTTTATGGGCCAAAAGGAACACAACGGGACCTAGCTACGCCTGGGGGGTGCCCCCAGGGAGGCACAACCCACCAGGGCGCGCCAGGAGGCCCAGGCGCGCTCTGGTGGGTTGTGCCCACCTCGGGTGCCCCCCGGACCGCCTCTTTGCTCTATAAATACCCCAATATTTCCAGAACCCTAGGGGATTCGACAAAATATTCATCCATCCACCGCAGAGTCCAAAACCACCAGATCCAATCTAGACACCATCTCAGATGGGTTCACCACCTCCATTGGCGCCTCTCCGATGATGCGTGAGTAGTTCTTTGTAGACGTTCGGGTCCGTAGTTAGTAGCTAGATGGCTTCATCTCTCTCTCTCTCTCTCTCTCTCTCTTTATTGTCAATACAATGGTCTCTTGGAGATCCATATGATGTAACTCTTTTGCGGTGTGTTTTTTGGGATCGATGAACTTTGAGTTTATGATCAGATCTATCTTTTTATATCCATGAAAGTATTTGAGTTTCTTTGATCTATTTTATGCATGATCTCTTATAGCCTCGTATTTCTTCTCCGATATTTGGGTTTTGTTTGGCCAACTTGATTTATTTATCTTGCAATGGGAAGAGGTGCTTTGTAGTGGGTTCGATCTTACGGTGCTTGATCCCAGTGACAAAAAGGGAACCGACACGTATGTATTGTTGCTACTAAGGATAAAACGACGGGGTCTATCTCTACATAGATAGATCTTGTCTACATCATGTCATTGTTCTTATTGCATTACTCCGTTTCTCCATGAACTTAATACACTAGATGAATGCTGGATAGTGGTCGATGTGTGGAGTAATAGTAGTAGATGTAGGCAGGAGTCGGTCTACTAATCTTGGACGTGATGCCTATATAATGATCATTTCCTGGATATTGTCATGAGTATTTGAAGTTCTATCAATTTCCCAATAGTAATTTGTTCACCCACCGTTTGCTATTTTTCTCGAGAGAAGCCTCTAGTGAAACCTACGGCCCCCGGGTCTCTTTCTAATATTATTTGCCTTTGCGATCTATTTTCCTTTGCTTTTATTTTTAGATCTATTAATCCAAAAACCAAAAAATACTTTGCTGCACTTTATTTTATTTGCGATCTATTTATTCAATCTATTACAACTTTCTCCCGTCACGCACCAATTTCTGGCAACCCGAAAGGGATTGACAACCCCTTTAACACGTCGGGTTGCGATTATTTGTTATTTGTGTGCAGGGGCTGTTTACGTTGTGTTGCTTGGTTCTCCTACTGGTTCGATAACCTTGGTTTCATATCTGAGGGAAATACCTACCGCTGTTGTGCTGCATCATCCCTTCTTTGGGGAAATACCGACGTAGCTTCAAGCAACATCAGCCACCAAGGGGAACGAGTCCCCCTTGGTGAGCCATCTAAGGGGAGGAGGAGTCGGACTCCTCCCCTTCCCCAATTCGGACCCCTTCCTTAGGGAAGGAAGACACTTTCCCACTTGGGCCTTTTTGGTCCAAGTTGCCTTCCACCTCTTGACCTTCTTAGGCCCGTTGATATTTAAATTATATATAAACATGGTTTAAACATTTCTAGAGCATCATATATATACATAATTTAACATCCCCGAAACCATTTCCCACCTATATATAACTAATCAGTAATACCCGATATTACCCGATATTCTCCAAGACCCTTCCAGTGACCCCAAAACGCTCCCGAAACCTCTCGGAACTATTCCTGATATTAATGAAATAATTCCATAAATATATTCTCATCACTCCCATCCTACTAACACTCAAAAGTTCTTGATTACCTTAAGCTTGTGACCCCATAGGTTCAGTAAATCATAGACATGAATGAAACCCGTTCATTCAATGATCGATAGCGGAACCATGGATATCCATATCGGTCCCTATGATTACACGAATGATATTCGAGTGAACATTTGGTTATCATGTGATGTTCCCTTTGCTTCGACCCGGTGTGCATTGGTATCCTCCTGAGTCATCACCATACTCACTATACCGTTGCTCCCGTTACCATTTTTGTTCTTCTTTCTCGTTGACGTGTTCCGGCATCCCCTTGATGTAGTCACATGTGTCTGGCCAGACGATGTTGGATGCCGTCACACCATGAGGTCCCTAAGAATATCTATCCATCATCGAAGGAGCAAATCCCATTCTCGAGCTATCCGGTCATTTGTCAAACTTCCCGGTGTGCCTGAAATTGTCGTTATGATTACCTTGTTACAGATGACATTTGAGCAACCCAAAAGCCCACCATCTTGTAGGAAGTGACTGAGATACTCTCATGGTCTGAGGAACTAAAACACATGCTAACACTCCATGTTACAACAGATGATTTTAGATGATATAATCACAAAGTATAACAAACAAGTATTGGGTCGATTCAGTATAATCGTTCTTCTAACTTCATACCCTCATTGTTGTTTTAGGACTATCATTACACTTAACGATATCCTAAGTTCTGGAAAACATGATCACCAACAACACTTGAGCCAGTCTTAGAGGCGAGACCGGGAACCTATTGTTACCGTTTATCATTCCACACGTGCATATGAGTTTTCCACTGAATTGCATATTCTAGGATCATAGCAGTTATAACATGGAATATAAACTCTTAAGTGTGAATATGAAAATATAATAATATGATATTATTGCCTCTAGGGCATATTTCTAACTCGTTGGTCAGGCTAGATACCTGATCCATCACAGTAGTGCTCGGTTCCAAGCTCAAGGTGAGATTCGAGATGTGATCCATGTCGTGGTCCTGATCTGGGATTGAATCTAAGATCTGGATGGAAGCGTTGGTGTGGTCTTTGGTCTGGTTTGACACCCAACCCGAAAATGCAAACTCGCCGCGAGAATCCACCACATACTCCAACTTCCCAAATCTAATGATCAGACCTGGAGAAATTTTTTATCTCGCCGAGGTGACCAGATGAATCAACATAAAGCATGATGCTACCGAGGACAAAGAGTTGTCCCGGGAAGAAAGTCAGGCCGCAGCCAATGTTGTCGTCTATTTGGAGGCAAGCCATCAAGTTGCTTTGGCTATGCAGAGGGACATGTATGGTTCGACAAATATTGGGTAGGGGGTTCCAAGTTGGTAGCCTTTCCATGATGATAACAGGACAAAGAGGGGAACGGTGTTTACCCAGGTACTGGCCCTCTCGAAGAGGTAAAACCCTATGTGCTGCTTTCTTTGTATTGATTGTGGATGGGGTAGAGAGTACATGTTGATCTACCACGCGATTGTGTATGAATGAGTTTCCCTCTATGCTCTAAATGCCTCAGCTTATATAGACACTGAGGGTATACATAGGCTTACGCATAGGTCGGTTACATCTAGAGATAAACATGTCGAAGATTGCATTTGTGCCTTGGGCGCCAAGTATTCGGAGGGATCCATCTTTATTTCTTCATGGGCCTGACTTATGCGGTGCATTGGTTGGCTCTTTGGGGGTCCTCGACCCAGCCTATGTCTGGGAACCGACGTGGTTAGCACCCCCTATCTGGGACACCATCGCCTGGTTTATTATATAAGCTAAGGCCAAAGATAGTAGATATATACATTACAATCTCTTGGTTTATACGTGTACTTTGTTTACCCAATCGCAATACACAGAGCAGGAGTAGGATTTTATCTCCACCGAGAGGGTCCGTACCTGGGTAAAATCACGTCCTTGTTTCCCCTCCGACCTAATTATGACACCAGGATACAATATCGAGGAATCCCCCAGAATCATCTCCGAAAATGGCAACAACACTATTTCCACTTCCGCTCAACGAATGTCACAACACCTACTAAATGAGGTGATCATGGATAAGCATTACACACAACACAAGCTCCTTGTGGCTAACACAATAGTCGTCGACGTATGGTGGTTCCTCCTGTTCACATCCCCCGTAAAATCAAAGTAGCCTTGTTAGCATTTTGTAGAAACAAGAATCATGGCTGAACTTAGGTGCAACAAAATGTCTATGTAGAAAATATAGTTAGAAACAAGGAAGCATGTGCTTGCAATGAAAAATGTATATCACTGTGTGCAGCAAAACGTTTATACAACAAAAGTGTATGTAAGAAGTAATGGAAGCATGATAGTTGGAAACAAAAATGCGAGAAGAACGAAACATGCTTGCTAGTGATTCTAGGCTTTAAGCTATGCTTGAAAATTGATGAACAAGCTAAACAGACTATGTGAAGTCAACATTGGCCATATTGGTATGAAGTATGGAAAATTGATAATGCAAAACAAACTAAGCTTGCTACCAACATGATGATGCATCTTTTGAGTCACTGACAAATATCTTGAACTAATTTTCTGTTGATGAATGCATGCAATTTTCTAGTCGAACAAAACTAAAGGATTACAATATAGAAGCATCATGGCAAAAAAGCACAGGGTATATTTGTAGTGTCACCTAAAGCATGGAATTTTTAAAATGGAATAAAAACAAATATTTTCGCCCACTTGGTACTCATATTTGCACAAGCTCCAAATACAGGAAACATGTAAAGGTTGATATGTCAACAATTCTTCCTTTTCCATATACTGTTTTTTCTCGACAAGTACTACACATAGGGTTGCTAAAAGGTGTAGGTTATCAGTATTGTACATAATAGGATTATAATAAGCAAGCACGATGGCATAATAGGAGTAGCTAGAAATTAATCTGGTGGGATCATAGTAAAAAAAGCATGGAAACATAAATTTTGTTGAGGAGATTAGTTGAAGCTCTATCAACACAATAGTGGAGCACATAGTATATGCTATCAAAGCATAAGAACACTAGATTGTAACACCATCTAGCATTATTAAAGGGGGGGGGGGTTCACAACCTTCCCTCCAAGGTTTTATGTAGATCACATATGCAGTTGACAATTTAAAACAAAAATATACAAATAGAAGCATGGTATTATTGTTGTAACTATCTACATGGAAGAAACACATGCAGTAACCTTAGCAAATAAAGTACTTTGAATCATAAAAATAATATTGTGTCAACATAACTCATATATATAGTGTGCATAGAAATTTAAATTGAAAATTATTGATGCTTCTTGCCAAAGCAATTCTACCAAAACTAATTGGTAGTTTTGTGAGCTTATATAAAATTACTTTTGGGGAACATAGCATGCAATTCAAAAAAATTCCTATGATCATGCAAGATCTATCTAGGAGATGCATAGCAAGGAGAGGGGGGAGTGTGTCCACATACCCTCGTAGACCAAAAGCGGAAGCGTTAGATTAACGCAGTTGATGTAGTCGAACGTCTTCACGATCCAACCGATCCAAGTACCAAACGTACGACATCTCTGTGTTTGCACACGTTCAGCTCATTGACGTCCCTCGAACTCTTGATCCAGTAGAGGGTCGAGGAAGAGTTCCGTCAGCACGACGACATGGTGATGGTGATGGTGATGTGATCCGCGCAAGGCTTCGCCTAAGCACTACGACGCTATGATTGGAGGAGTAAACAGTGGAGGGGGCGCCGCACACGGCTAAGAGAAATCTTGGTGTGCCTTTGGGGTGCCCCCCGCCCCCGTATATAAAGGAGGGGGAGGAGGTGGCCGGCCAGGGGTGGCGCGCCATGAGGGGGGAGTCCTACTAGGACTCCATTCCTAGTAGAATTCGCCCCCTTTCCTTCCAACGGAGAAAAGGGGAAAGGAGGGAGAGGGAGAAGGAAAGAGGGGGCCCGCACCCCCTCCCCTTGTCCAATTCGGATTGGGCAAGGGGGGGCATCCTCCTATGGCCTACCTTCTCTCGTCCACTATGGCCCATTAGGCCCATTAACTTTCCCGGGGGGTTCGGGTAGCCTCCAGGTACTCCGAAAAATCCCCAAACCTTGTCGGAACCATTCCGGTGTCCATTTATAACCTTCCAATATATCAATATTTAACTCTCGGCCATTTAGAGACTCCTCATCATGTCCATGATCTCATCCGGGACTCCGAACAAACTTCAGTCACCAAAACACGTAACTCATAATACAAATCGTCATCGAACGTTAAGCATGCGGACCCTACGGGTTCGAGAACTATGTAGACATGACCGAGACACATCTCCGGTCAAAAATCAATAGCGGAACCTGGATGCTCATATTGGTTCCTACATATTCTACGAAGATCTTTATCGGTCAAACCGCATAACAACATATGTCATTCCCTTTGTCATCGGTATGTTACTTCCCCGAGATTCGATTGTCAGTATCCTCATACCTAGTTCATTCTCGCTACCGGCAAATCTTTTTACTCGTTCCGTAATGCATCATCCCGCAACTAACTCATTAGTTACATTGCTTGCAAGGCTTATAGTGATGTGCATTACCGAGGGGGCCTAGAGATACCTCTCCAATAATCGGAGTGACAAATCCTAATCTCAATCTATGCCAACTCAACAAACACCTTCGGAGACACCTGTAGAGCAACTTTATAATCACCCAGTTACGTTGTGACATTTGATAGCACACTAGGTGTTCCTCTGGTATTCGGGAGTTGCATAATCTCATAGTTAGAGGAATATGTATAAGTCATGAAGAAAGCAATAGCAATAAAACTAAACAATCATAATGCTAAGCTAACGGATGGGTCTTGTCCATCACATCATTCTCTAATGATGTGATCCTGTTCATCAAATGACAAAACATGTCTATGGTCAGGAAACTTAACCATCTTTGATTAACGAGCTAGCCAAGTACACGCATACTAGGGACACTCTGTTTGTCTATGTATTCACACATGTACTAAGTTTCCGGTTAATATAATTCTAGCATGAATAATAAACATTTATCATGATATAAGGAAATATAAATAAAAACTTTATTATTGCCTCTAGGGCATATTTCCTTCAATTACATGATGGGCCAAACACATCATTTCAACATAGATCGACAAGAGTAAATTTAATTTCTTGTTTATAAAATTGTACTTCAAAATTAGAGTATCAAATCCTTGCAATTTACAGACTTGAGTTGTGAAATTGGCAAGAAATTAGACAAATTGGAGGACACGAGATGCAGTTTTGTACCGTTGGCCCCATGAACCACTGACGTTGTTAGGAAGGATAGAGAAGGATTGGTGGAATCATTGTTTATTGCTTGAGCCTCGTGGGCATATATATAGTAGTATAATTGTCGAATTCAGGGCTCCACAGACCCTTGAGAGGTTCGAACACTTGGGTGCATACGAAGAACTCCTATTCCCCGACCTGCCAGCCCAACGATTCCACAGCTTGACTCGACGAACCCAAAGAATGAGAGACACAGAGATTTATCCTGGTTCGAGAGGTGAGGTGTTACCCTACTCCATCTTTGTGGTGGATTACCTCGAGGGGCTGAGGATGAACTAATACAATGGATGAACAGCCTTGAGAGGTGAGGTGTTATTGAGCTTGATGAGCTGATGAGCTGGTCAGGATGGAATGGATCCGATCTGAGATGCCCCACTATGGTGGTGGCTAAGTCCTATTTATAGTGGCCTCAGCCCTCTTCCCAAATGTTAGGCGGGAAGGGATCCCACAATGGCCAAATTCGAAGGGAGACAACTAGTACAAGTTATCCTGACAAAAGTAGTCTTCACCTACAAAGGCTCTGGTGGTGATGCTGTCGTGGGATCCGCGATGACCTCCGTCCTGCCGTCCTCGCGGTCTTGGTCTTGTTGCACCAATATGGAAACCTTTGCTTGATTCCTCGGGACTCTGCGCCTGCGCTTGCCCCCTTAGCACCAAAGGGGAAATTGGCGTGCTGCGCCCGCTGGAGCCCGCCTGGCCTTGGTCGTCATGGCTCACGTCATGTGAACCTCGCAAGGTGCGCCTTGCCTTGACATCTCCGCTCCTTGGGAGCCAGCCTAGTGAGGCCGCCCCCAGGGAGGTCTTGGTGTCGTCCGCCTCGCGAGGCTTGGCCCCTCGGGAGGGTCTTGAGTCGTTGTTGCTGGAACCGGGCCACACAGGGCTGCTGATGGAGCCATGCCATGGGCCACAAGCAGGCAAGTCTGGCCACCCCCGGTCCCAGAACGCCGACAGTAGCCCCCGGGCCCAAGGCGCGCTCGAACTTGCCTTTGAGGCGAAGCCAAAGGGCAAGTGCGCAGTGCCATGGGCCCCAACCGTCTGCGGCCTTGGTTGACGCGTGGCGATTGATGGGACGTGGGCGTCTCCGCTTCCCTACGCTGCCTCGGCAACTATCCGACTTGACGAGACGCTGCTGCATGCAGAGGAAAATCGTCATTACGTGCGATCGTGGTGTCTGGTTGTTGGCCTCCTCCTGGCTATAAATGAGGGAAGGGGGAGCCCCTCTCGCTCATCTCTATCTTCTCGCAGTCCGCTCCTTCTTCTTCCTCCTGGTCCTTCCATCTTGCTAACTTGCTGAAACGTCCATGGTGCCGATCAGGAGATTTTTGGCAGCAGAGAAGGGAAAGACCCCCCTCGTGGACCCCTAGCTGCTTCCGCCGAAGAAGAGATCCCAACGCCCTCACGACGCCTGGGCGAGGCAGGAGGTGACGCGGCCCTGGTACGAGCGGCCACCCCCTGGCTTCCCACTTCCTTTGTATGCTCAAGCGCCAGACTTAGGAGCAGGTGGAAGCATCCCACGCCACGCGAGCCGCGGGGACCAGGCTGGGGCCGCGCGGTCGTCCGTCACGCGAACCCACGCCGAGGCTTCCTCGGGTGAGTTCGTGTTGTGGGCGGCGATGCCTCCGCGCACGTGGATCCGGTTCCCGCAGTTCTTCACCGAAGAGATGTCGCCAAGGGGGCCTCTCGAGCTGTGGCTGCAGCACGCTGGGTGCTCTAGTCTAGCCATGGGAGCGGAGGTCGAGGTCGTCTCCCCCGGCAAGATCTTCATGACTCGAGGATGGGGCGAGGTCGCGTACGCTTGTCGTGCGGAGGGGGCTCTTACCATCCATTTTGAGTATGACGGCGCCTCCACATTGTTCTTCAAGGTCTTCGACGAGGAAGGCCACCGTCTGGAGTGCTGCCCTGGGGGAGACCATCAGCAGGGCGAGGCGACAGGCGCAGCGCCCGCCGTGGGTCTTGCCGGCGGCTCCTCCAGCAGTAGCGACGACTCCTGGGAGTCCAGCGACTCTCCTGGGCCTAGTGAGTCTTTGGAGTCGAGCAACGACAGCTACGTGCCCCCGAGCTCCCGCCGTGCCCGGAGCACCGTGGCGGCCTCCGCCCAGCGCCAACGGTGATCTGGATGGGGTTGGCGCCGGCCTCACGTGGCCCACTGTTGATGATGGCATCGGCGGCGGTGCTCGTAGTTGGGGCCTCTTGAGGCTGCTCTTCTTTTGTTCCCCACGTGGAATCGAAATGAACCCCGAGGGGGTATGTAAAGAACCTTTAATGCTTTCGTTCCATCGCTTATTACTCTTAACATGAGATTGTGGCTACGTGTCTCGCTTAGGCATTACTCCCTCTTTTCATTCTTGCAGTAGCTTTAGCGCTCTACGCTGTTAGGTCCCAGTCCTCGGGCAGGCTCCAGCCGTCGCTGGTATGCACTAGTACGTGTCGGTGCTATACAAACGGTTTTTAACCTCTTTTCACGATGACATTTGGAACCGTCGCCTAGTGAGTGTGGGTGATAGGGGGGTCTGCTACCTCTTGAGCATGCGTTGGTTTTCCCTTGAAGAGGAAAGGGAGATACAACAAAGTAGCGTAAGTATTTCCCTCGGTTTTGAGAACCAAGGTATCAATACAGTAGTAGACAACGCACAAGTCACCTAGTACCTGCACAAACAATCAAGAACCTTGCAACCAACGCGATAAAGGGGTTGTCAATCCCTTCACGGTCACTCGCAAAAGTGAGATCTAATAGAGATGGTAAAGTAAGTATTTTTGGTATTTTTGTTGTATAGATTGGAAAGTAAAGATTGCAAAATAGTAAACAAGATGCGATGCAAATAAAAGAGATGTAATATAATAGGAAAGAGACCCGGGGGCCATAGGTTTCACTAGTGGCTTCTCTCAAGACAGCATGTATTACGGTGGGTGAACAAATTACTGTCGAGCAATAGATAGAAAAGCGCGTAGTTATGAAGATATCTAAGGCAATGATCATGAATATAGGCATCACATCCGTGTAAAGTAGACCGAAACGATCCTGCATCTACTACTATCACTCCACACATCGACCGCTATCCAGCATGCATCTAGAGTATTAAGTTCATAAGAACGGAGTAACGCATTAAGCAAGATGACATGATGTAGAGGGATAAACTGAAGCAATATGATATAAACCCCATCTTTTTATCCTCGATGGCAACAATACAATACGTGCCTTGTTGCCCCTACTGTCACCAGGAAAGGACACCGCAAGATTGAACCCAAAGCTAAGCACTTCTCCCATTGCAAGAAACATCAATCTAGTAGGCCAAACTAAACTGATAATTCGAAGAGACTTGCAAAGATATCAAATCATGCATATAAGAATTCAGAGAAGGACCAAATAATATTCATAGATAATCTTGTTCATAAATCCACAATTCATCGGATCTCGACAAACACACCGCAAAAGAGTATTACGTCGAATAGATCTCCAAGAACATCGAGGAGAACTTTGTATTGAGAATCAAAGAGAGAGAAGAAGCCATCTAGCTAATAACTATGGACCCGCAGGTCTGTGGTAAACTACTCACGCTTCATCAAAGAGGCAATGGTGTTGATGTAGAAGCCCTCCTTGATCGATTCCCCCTTCGGCAGATTGCTGGAAAATGCCCTAAGATGGGATCTCACGGGTACAGAAGGTTGCGGCGGTGGAAAAGTGGTTTCCTTGCTCCCCCTGATGTTTCTAGGGTATAAGAGTATATATAGGCGAAAGAAGTACGTTGGTGGAGCTACGAGGGGCCCACGAGGGTGGGGGCACGCCTACCCCCTGGGTGCGCCCTCCTGCCTCGTGGCTTCCTCGTGGAGTTCCAGACTTCGACTCCAAGTCTTCTGGATTGCTTTCGGTCCAAGAAAGATCATCGTGAAGGTTTCATTCTGTTTGAACTCCGTTTGGTATTCCTTTTATGCAAAACTCTAAAATGAAAAAAAAACAGAAACTGGCACTAGGCCTCTGGTTAATAGGTTAGTCCCAAAAATAAAATAAAAGAGCATATTAAAGCCAATTAAACATCCAAAACAGATAATATAATAGCATGGAACAATCAAAAATTATAGATACGTTGGAGACGTATCAGGGTCCTTCCCACACAACCCAGAAACCGTCGGGGATATGCCCTCCTGGCAAACACGATCGACAAAATGAGGTCGTGTGCGACCGGCGAGCGCTCAATTATAGAAATACGTACAACAGAGCTAAAAATACAATTATATAGGCTAAATTGTTTCCGGTCGCAAGTACGTCCCACACAGTCAGTCCCCGCTAAACGTTTCCGTTCATATGTACATCCCACATAGTCGCTCCAAGGAAAACGTTTCCGTTCACAGGTACATCACACACAATTTTTCCTGTTAAATCGTTTGCGTTATTGAATGTATCACACACGGTCCATAGAAGAAATTGTGTGGCAAAGGCTATCCATCACAGACAGTTTTTATGTGGTAAAAGTGTGCGCAAGGTGGCCTAACGCAAATAGTTTTCAAGAGAAAGTCGTGTGTGATTGTTCATTGATCCAACACGGTTTATTCCTAGAAACTGTGTGCGTTGCCTGAATTCATCACCCACAGTATTTTTCCAATAACCGTTTGGCTAATTGCCCTATTATTAATAATCCATTTATTAATCTAATTGACATTCATATTAAGCACATAATATATTTCATTTCCATATTAGGGAAACAGAATTTCATAATTGAAATACATCAGAGTACAACATGATAAGGTAGTTAGTCATCAGGTTTCCCATTACACAACTACCCCATAATACATCAGCTACCCCATTACACAACTGCACCTGCACCAAGTTTCACATGCAACATGTAGAACCTTTCGAAATTAGCATCATAGACGGTATATAGAGAGATGCATCTCATCTGGGAAACTGCTGAAGCAGAAGGCGAATATTGAGCCTTCATTCATGTTGAAGATCTTTGCAACTTTAGGCCAGTGCATGATTGACCGTCTGTCCTTCGTCCTCTTTAGGAACACTTCAATATTGAACCGTGGGTGTTGTATGAAAACCTTCCTCGCCTCCTGACCATAGAGGTGGTTTGAGAGGTAATCATCAGTGAACTGCTTTGGAAAGGCCTGAAAACAAGGATCTGCATAAATATCGTCTCTATATTGGAAATGGGGCAAAGGAATAAAAAAGGCAAGGTCTAATAGTTAGTACCATCTTGTAGTGAAGTGATATCTTCTTCATTGTGCAGACAAAGATCTTGTTGTTTTTTTCGCTAATTTCTTTATCCTAACAATATTTCTGAGTTTCTTGATTTGATTGATATTCATGGACAACTCATTTCCCCATATGCAAAAAGGGTCAAACAGTGGGTCAAACCCTCTGACAGCAGGACCTACATGTGCAAGACCAAATTTTTAAAAACCAAAATATTAGAATGGTTCCTACAATTGCACAATAATGTGCTATTAGACAACGGACCATGCACATGCTAACCTCGATTGTAAACCTCAGTGCTTCCCATTGTTTCCCTGCAACACATATAAGGTAGTTAGTCATCAGGTTAAGTAAGGGTTCGCATGCTATTAGGAAAATATGTTGATGAAAAATAAGCACATTGCAGATTCATCAGATTAATTCAAGCCACATGGAAAACCCATTTATCCAAACCAAGCATGGTTAAGAACTAGGAAATATAGCACTTGTATATGTTTCTCATGTATTAAGTGCAGCCAAATTCGATTTCTTCCTCACATGCACAACAATACAAAATTCTACCCACGACAATTGGACATCGCATTGCAGAATTGAACCAAGCAGTTTACTAAACACCACAACAAATGAACCAAACATTAACTGAGCACCACATGCACAATATAACATACTCCTAATAGAAGATCAGACAGTTAACCAAACAGTTAACTATAGCCAATTGTAGCAATTGTATTTGTTTCTCATGTATTTACTACAACCAAATTCAATTTATTCCTCACATGGTATACAATAACAGAATGCACCCACAACTATTGAACATCGCATTGCAGAATTGAGCCAAACAGTTAACTAAACACTACAACACAAATGAACCAAACGTTAACTGAGCACCACATTGAACAATGTATAACCAAACCAAGCATGCTTAACAACTTGGAAATATAGCAATTGTATTCGTTTCTCATGTATTTTGTAAAGATGAATTTGATTTATTTCTCACATGGAAGACAATAAAAAATTGCAGCCTGAAGAATTGAACATCACATTTGCAGAATCGAACCAAACAGTTGACTAAAGACAACAACTAATTAACAAAACAGTTAGTAAGTGAGCACCACACTGCACGACATATAGAACATATACACTAGAGCAACAAATTGCATGGTAAAATTAGATAGCACAATTCACTAGAATTTGTGAAGGAAAGGCAGGGGCAGCACACGCAACAGGTAAACCAAGCATGCTTAACCGGCATAGCTAGCAAATGGCAAGGTGCTCCTCCAAGATCTAGGGGTCAGCACGAATAGCAGCCATCGTGACCTCATCCGCGCGTGCGGCCGCGATTTGCTTCTCCGCAGCCAAATGCTCCTTGAGATCCTGGCTATACTGCGTGCACCATGGCTTAGGGCGGCGCTTATTTGGTGGAGGGTACGGTGATTTGGGTGGAAGGTGTCGCGCTTGCGTCGGCGGTCGGGGCATGTGGGATGTGGAAGGAGGAGTAGGATGGGGGTCGGGTGTGAATTACCTGCCTGGATAGACGAGACTGAGTAGCAAGAAGGAGGGTCACCGACGAGGAGGCAGCGCTGCAAGCAAGGAGTGAAGGTTTCAACTTGGAAAGGAAGGATGAAACAGGGAAAATGTGGCTTTTGGTAAGGGGGAGGGGGCGGGGAGGTAGATATTTCCGCGGAAGCCGAAAATTTGGAATCGCTTTAGACAAAAAACTGGCATGCAAAGTGTCATCAGACACGGTCCCTTATTCAGAATTGTGTATGATATGTGGACATCACAAACGATTCAAATAGCTTAACCCGTGTGTGATGAGTTTGAACGTCAAAAGTTTTGGTTTGAATTTCCATGGTTACAGTGGTCATCCACGTCATTGCATAATTTGGGTACACAAAGGAGACTACAGCACACCCACACTTCTTAATCGAGCAAGTTCAGCAATTAAACAGAGCTAGCTGACCTACACATTACTCTGACAAATTAAAAACCGGCGTTCTTAATTAAACAAAACAAAGAGTACTACTATGGCTGGTGCTCATCGATCTCTGCCACCGCCTCCATGTCCAGCTCGCGCCCGACGGTCTCCTGGGGAAGGGGATCCATGGCATCGATCACACCATACTCGGCAAGCATCTCGCCATCCGCGTCTGCCATCTCTTTGGAAAAGGCCGCGACTAGCTGGGCATGGGCGGACGCGATCTGGGCTTGGACGAGCTCCGTTGTCACAAGGTATGTGGCGGAGGAACGGACGGCTGCTCGAACGCTCTCGGCGATTGCCAGCTCTTTGGCCGTGGGTTGCCGACCGTTGTCGAAGAAGCTTTGTTCGATTTGTGCGGTGACCGCCAGGAGCTAGGCGTGGGTGGCCTCGACATGGTCGTTGGCGGCCTTCATCAGGGCTAAGGCCGCCGCTGCAAAATGGACAGCTGTTGTGCCGCTCTCACCAGTTGTTATCCCCGAGCCAGATGTTGCTGCTGCCACCTGAGAAGCAACAACGGCCGTTTGGGCTGCCATGGCCGCGCAGTCACAGATTACGGCCGCGCTCATGCACCTTGTTAGCACGCGCATGGCGGCTACGGCCGTGCTCTCGCTGGAGTGGGCCACAGAAGTTGCCCTCACGACGTGGGTCCATGTGCCCATCTTTCACCGGCGACGATTGAATAGTGAAATGATATTTGGGGAGTGAGCTAGTGTGCTTGAGACGCCGACTGTGGACTGTAGCCGACACACCTTCTTGTGTAAGCCATAGGCGTACTATACACCGACGGTGCTCCAGGATATTTTGTGCTGCATCTCACACGGTTCGTGATAATAAACAGTGTGCGATCTACTTGATTCTTCATCTTGATTTGAATTACATAATGGGGTCACATCGGCAATGGACAATGTTTGAATTACTAGACCTTTTATCTGGAGTGAACATGCAACTATATGTGTGTCGTAAAAGAATTGGAATTATTCATGGTTTGTTTGAACATTTTATACATTAAATTGGTTTTCCAGCCATTTCAGGTGCACAATTCAAAACTAAACTACATGCACATGCTCCGGTGCACCAACATGGGTTATAAAATCATATATGTGTCCATGGGTTTATGCTTATCTCTCATGCAAGAAGTGGGGATGAAATTCGAACACCACGACACCGTGGCTCTTCGGCAAACGTCTACGTACTTGTTTTTGTAATTCTAGTAAATCCAAAATTTGTCCGAAATTCATGAAACTTGGCATGCTATCATGGAGCGGCATCAACATGCCGTGGTAAAATTTTTATCCCATTTGGGGGAGGTTTGAGCTTATCATAAACCAGAGCTTCTCACAACAAGTGTGATTGTTTCGGTAGGTAACGTTTCACCTTTCTGGACGAAACGATATCCGTTGCCTCTTCTCGATTTCAAATTTTTCCCTAGTGTCAAGATAGAACAACAGGAGTGTTGTGTCAATTTTTGGGATTTTTCAGGGTTCACTTGGAAATTTTTATACATTAACTGAGTTTTCTATGCATTTATGTGCATAATTCAAATTTGAACTACATGTACATGCTCTAACGCATATAAATTAGTTGAAAATTCAAATATGTGTCCTTGGTTGCCTGCTTAGGTCCCATGCAAGGGGAATGAATGTCAAACACCCTGCCACCGTCACTCAGCCGCAAACATTGAGATACCTGGTTTTTAAATTCTAGTATAACCAAAACTCGTCTGAAATTCATGAAACTTGGCATGCTATCATGGGGCAGCATCAACATGTCATGGTAAAATTTTTGTCCCATTTGGGGCAGGTTTGGGTATATGCTTCTCACAAACCAGATCTTCTCACAACAAGCATGATGGTTTCGGTAGGGAATGTCCCACCATTGGAGACGAAACAATATCCGTTGAATCTTATTGCTTTCAAAAAAGTTCTCGTGTCAACATAGAACAATAGGAGTGTTGTGTCAATTTTTGTGATTTTTAGGGTTCGTTTGGACATTTTTATGCATTAACTAAGTTTTCAACGCATTTATGTGCATAATTCAAATTTGAACTACATGCACATGGTCCAGTGCATATAAATTGGTTGAAAAATCAAATATGTGTCCTTGGGTGCATGCTTAGGTCCCATGCAAGAGATGGGAATGAATTTCAAACACCAGGGCACTGTTGATTGCCGGCAAAACATTGAGATGCCTGGTTTTTAAATTCTAGTAAATCCAAAACTCGTCTGAAATTCATGAAACTTGGCATGCTATCATGGAGCGGCATCAACATGCCGTGGTAAAATTTTTGTCCCATTTGGGGTAGGTTTGGGTATATGCTTCTCACAAACCAGAGCTTCTCACAACAAGCATGATGGTTTCGGTAGGGAACGTCCAACCTTTGGGGACGAAACGATATCCATTGCCTCTTATTGCTTTCAAAAATTTTCCCGTGTCAACATAGAACAACAGGAGGGTTGTGTCAATTTTTGTGATTCTTCGGGGTTCGTTTGGACATTTTGATGCATTAACTGATTTTTCAATGCATTTATGTGCGTAATTAAAATTTGAACTATATGCACATGCTCCAGTGAATATAAATTGGTTGAAAAATCAAATCTGTTTCCTTGGGTGCATGCTTAGGTCCCATGCAAGAAATGGTAATGAATTTCAATCACCAGGGCACCGTTGATTGCCGGCACAACATTGAGATACCTAATTTTTAAATTCTAGTAAATCCAAAACTCGTCTGAAATTCATGAAACTTGGCATGCTATCATGGAGCGGCACCAACATGGCGTGGTAAATTTTTTGTCCCATTTGGGGCAGGTTTCGGTATATGCTTCTCACAAACCAGAGTTTCTCACAATAAGCATGCTGGTTTCGGTAGGGAACGTCCCACCTTTGGGGATGAAACGATATCCATTGCCTCTTATTGCTTTCAAAAATTTTCCCGTGTCAACATAGAACAACAGGAGTGTTGTGTCAATTTTTGTGATTTTTCAGGGTTTGTTTGGACATTTTTATGCATTAACTAAGTTTTGAATGCATTTATGTGCATAATTCAGATTTGCACTACTTGCACATGCTCCAGGTCATATAAATTGGTTAAAAAATCAAATCTGTGTCCTTGGGGTGCATGCTTAGGTCCCATGCAAGAAATGGGAATGAATTTCAAACACCAGGGCACCGTTGATTGCCGGCAAAACGTTGAGATACTTTATTTTTAAATTCTAGTAAATCCAAAACTCGTCTGAAATTCATGAAACTTGGCATTCTATCATGGAATGGCACCACATCTATAGTTAGATGAACTGAACAAAATAGCCGGAGGTGGTAGGTATTTGAACATAGTTTCAATTATATAATTTTTATAACATGCATTAACATTTTGTTGGTTAAATTTGAGGTCAAAGTAATGCACAGAATATAAAGGGGACTATAGACTAGACGGAGGTGGTAGCACACGGCCGCTCTCTACGCAGCGATGATACGTCTCCAATGTATCTATAATTTTTGATTGCTCCAAGCTATGTTATCTACTGTTTTGGGCAATATTGGGCTTTGTTATCCACTTCTTTTTGGGACTAATCTACTAACCGGAGGCCCAGCCCAGAATTGCTGTTTTTGCCTATTTCAGTGTTTCAAAGAAAAGGAATATCAAACGGAGTCGAAACGGAACAAAATCAACTGGAGAAGTTATTTTTGGAAGGAAAGCTACCGGATGGACTTGGACCCCACGTCAGGAGCCAAGGGAGGTGCTCACGAGGGTGGGGGCACCCCCCCTAGGGCGTGCCCCCTGCCTCGTGGGGCCCCCGAAGCTCCACCGACGTACTTCCTGCACCCATATATACCTACGTACCCTAAAACTTCCAGAACAGACAATAGATCGGGAGTTCCGCCGCCAGAAGCCTCCGTAGCCACCGAAAGCCAATCTAGACCCATTCCGGCACCCTACCGGAGGGGGCAATCCTTCTCCGGTGGCCATCTTCATCATCCCGGTGCTCTCCATGACGAGGAGGGAGTAGTTCTCCCTCGGGGCTGAGGGTATGTACCAGTAGCTATGTGTTTGATCTCTCTCTCTCTCTCTCTCGTGTTCTTGAGGTGATACGATCTTGATGTATCGTGAGCTTTGCTATTATATTTGGATCCTATGATGTTTTCTCCCCCCTCTACTCTCTTGTAATGAATTGAGTTTTCCCCTTGAAGTAATCTTATCGGATTGATTCTTTAAAGATTTGAGAACACTTGATGTATGTCTTGCCGTGCGTATCTGTGGTGACAATGGGATACCACGTGATTCACTTGATGTATGTTTTGGTGATCAACTTGCGGGTTCCTCCCATGAACCTATGCATAGGGGTTGGCACACGTTTTCGTCGTGATTCTCCGGTAGAAACTTTGGGGCACTCTTTGAGGTTCTATGTGTTGGTTGAATAGATGAATCTGAGATTGTGTGATGCATATCGTATAATCGTACCCACGGATACTTGAGGTGACATTGGAGTATCTAGGTGACATTAGGGTTTTGGTTGATTTGTGTCTTAAGGTGTTATTCTAGTATGAACTCTAGGGCTGTTTGTGACACTTATAGGAATAGCCCAACGGATTGATTGGAAAGAATAACTTTGAGGTGGTTTCGTACCCTACCATAATCTCTTCGTTCGTTCTCTGCTATTAGTGACTTTGGAGTGACTCTTTGTTGCATGTTGAGGGATAGTTATGTGAACCAATTATGTTATTATTGTTGAGAGGACTTGCACTAGCGAAAGTATGAGCCCTAGGCCTTGTTTCAACGCATTGCAATACCATTTACGCTCACTTTTATCATTAGTTACCTTGCTGTTTTTATAATTTCAGATTACAAATACCTTTATCTACCATCCATATACCACTTGTATCACCATCTCTTCGCCGAACTAGTGCACCTATACAATTTACCATTGTATTGGGTGTGTTGGGGACACAAGAGACTCTTTGTTATTTGGTTGCAGGGTTGCTTGAGAGAGACCATCTTCATCCTATGCCTCCCATGGATTGATAAACCTTAGGTCATCCACTTGAGGGAAATTTGCTACTGTCCTACAAACCTCTGCACTTGGAGGCCCAACAACGTCTACAAGAAGAAGGTTGTGTAGTAGACATCAAGCTCTTTTCTGGCGCCGTTTCCAGGGAGGTTAGCGCTTGAAGGTATATCTTTAGATCTTGCAATCGAGTCTTTTAGTTTCTTGTTTTATCACTAGTTTAGTTTATAAAAAAACTATAAAAATGGAATTGAGTTTATCTCATACACTTCACCTTTTTAATATCTTTCGTGAGTATGATGGAAAGGATAATTGTGCTCAATGGCTAGAAGAAGAAATCTATAAAATGTTTGGCACTAAATCTTTGAATGATGAGCATGATTGCAATGTTGTTAGTATGAATCCTTTGAACATCCAAGATACTAATGATGATTGCACTAGTTATGATGTCTCCTATAAACATGTCAATTTTTGTGGAGTACATTGGGTTTGTACGAACACACTAAATAGGGAAGACAGATATTGCAAGAGGCATAAGCACTTAGAAACTAAATTTTTGCAAGAAGAGCTAGATGAATGTGCTGAAAATTTAAATTATCTTGGCCATACTTGTGAGCTTTGCAATGAACATGATCATTTCAATACCCAATGCAAATTGTTTCATGATCGTATCGTGTCCAAAAATTGTGATGACTTGATTTCCCTTGCATATCATAATGAACTTAGTTTGCTTATGGGTTACGAAGAAATGAAACGTTTATAATGATGAAGATGATATTTTTAGTCTCCCAAGTTTTGATATGCAAGTTTATAATGATGATAGCATGCCTCCTACTTATGCTGATTATTGTGATGATACTTATGCTATAAAAAGTAGTGATTATATTTATAAAACTTGTCATGATTATGATTACCCCTTCTCTGAACATTACTCTTTTAATGTGGAAACAATTTATAGTATTCGAGTTTCCTATGATACTCCCACTATTCCGAATGAGAAGAATTTTGCTTATGTGGAGAGTAATAAATTTTCTATGCTTGTAGATCATGAAAAGAATGCTTTAGGTACTGGTTATATTGTTGAATTCATTCATGATGCTACTGAAAATTATTATGAGGGAGGAATTTATGCTTGTAGGAATTGCAATAATATCAAGTTTCCTCTCTATGTGCTTAAAGTTTTGAAGTTATGCTTGTTTTACCTTCCTATGAAAGTTGTTTCTTGTTCCCACAAGTTGTTTGCTCACAAAATCCCTCACATAGGAAGTATGTTAGACTTAAATGTGCTAGTCATATTCTTCATGATGCTCTTTTTATGTTACGATTCTTATCTTTTATGTGAGCATCATTGAAATCATCGTGCCCAGATAGGGGCGTTAAACGATAGCGCTTGTTGGGAGGCAACCCAAATTTATTTTTGTTCCTTGATTTTTGTTCCTGTTTAGTAATAAATAATTCATCTAGCCTCTGTTTATATGTGGTTTTATTCTTTTAATTAGTGTTTGTGCCAAGTAGAACCTTTGGGAAGACTTGGGGGAAGTCTTGTTGTGCGGCAGCAATCCTTGGTGGGGAGAAGCGAGATGAATCCCCAAGGACGGCATTCGGGAGATCACTGATGCGGTCCACCCGTGATTCTACGGGTTCCTGGGATTCGGTGGAGGCGGGGTCGTCGCTTCTCCCCACGCTGCCGGGTGCATGATCTACAACAGGCGTCGCCTCTGGCGGGAGCCTCATCTTGTTGGCGATGGGGTCAGCCAACTCCATTTTCCTCGAGGGCATCGCGTCGCGCTCACGGATTTGGGCAGAGTAACGAATGACGAGCCTAGTTATAGTGCGAGTGAAGAAGAAGAAGGGGAGCTAGGGTTTTTCTGTAGTAGTGAGGAAGAAGGGGAGCTGGGGTTTTTCTGTAGGAGTGAGGTGAGGAATTTGGGGGTACGAGTGGAGTGAGCTGATGTGAGGTGGGTGGGAGTGAGGAGGAAGAAGAGCACCCAAGTTTTTTTGTGGAGCAGTGTGCTGGGTGTGGGTAGCGCCTCTCATTAAGTAAATATATTGGCTTTTGAATTGATTTTATTACTTACTAGGGTGGATGGGCTGTTTTGTCTTGGGCCCAGAGAAACAATTACTACTAGTACAGTGGAGACACTCTACAGCTACCAGAAAAACAATTACTACTAGTACAGTGGATACACTACCGCTTCTGGCTCCTCCTAGGTCATCGAAATGTCTCCCTCTACTGAATGTCGTTTTACTTTTTTTTCACCAACATGCGGGCCATGCCGCGCGCGGGCCCAAATGTCATCCACCAAATTAGAAGGCAGTATGTAGGCGGAGAGTCACCCCGGTCGTAGCGCGGCAGAAACAAGTCGTCGTATCACAAAACCCCACCTCCCCACAGTCTAAGTTTGACGGACGAAGCAACCATCATTTCACTCTTCGCTGAATCCCCTTCTCCCTCACTGTAAGAAAGCCAACACTCGCATCTGCCACTGTTCTTCTCTCCCAATGAAGGGAAGGTAAGCAGATCCGTGATATTGGTATATTTTCGTTCAAAAAAAAGAACTTTTGCAAAGCAGTAACCAATCCTCACTCTCATTTTGTTTCATTGTCATTGCGATTGTGTTTTCCTTTCAATGCTCTCCTAGTATTCGTCAGTATGGACTAAGGAGAACCAGGCAAAGATCTGCCGATATTGGAGCAGACGCGGGAGACTGATCCCCACGAGACAGAGAGCTCCAAGAAGATGGAGGCAGCAACCGAGCCGACCCAAGATACGCTCACGGTCACTACTGAGATGGTCAACGCCCCGTATGAGGTTACGGCCCTCGTGGCACTGCAGGGGCAGTTTCCCCCCTTCGAGGATGTGTCCCCCCCCCCCCCCGCGCTAAGCTTCCCAAGGTGATTTGCTTCTTTGCCGATCTCAATTGTGGTTTTTCATCTAAGTATGTGGTGATGAATAATGCAAAATTTTATTAGCTTCGATGCCATGCTATACATAGTGGTTTAAATAACTTGTGTTTCTTATACTGGAAAGTAATTCAGAATTTTTTTATGTTTCAATTAGAGCCCTGATGCTGACAAGGATTGTGTGGTTGTACATGTCACTCGTTATGAGGCCGATGACCTAAATATACGCACTGGGAAAACAGAGTTCTCGGGCTGTTGGATCTTGGAAGCCATTTGCGCTTATACCCATGTCGAGTTGTATTCCAGCCTCACTGTTGCCAGGCGTGTTGTCTAGGGTGTACTGAAGCACAAGAAGTTCAAAGCTACTCCTTTGTTTGTGAGGCATACCGTTCTTGTCAAGCTTATGCAGGAAGATGATGTGGCATGCCTCCACAAACAATTTTATGAGTGGCAAGACCACAAGGTTATCTTCATGAAGGTTCACAGGATTGAGCTGCTGCCGGACGTCCTTGATGATGTTAATGGCAAGGTCCGTCTTGTGTCCAACCCAAATTAGATCTATGCATGAAATAGTTGCCCCATCTAGTGTTTAATACTAGTTTCGATTGTGTCTACTTTTCCGAACCTTGCCTATTATCGAGCCCTCTGGGGCTAGTACTCTGTTTGAATCCGTCTATGGGAACTGCTGCTACTTTTGTGTGCCCGTGAATCATGTGAGAACCATCGTAATTGTTGCCAAAACAGATGCATCCTCACTAGTTTTTTTCATGAATATAGCATGGTAAGACATAAGTTGTCACGGTTTATCATACGAGCAGTGTGTGTTTGATGAAATAGAGTACTCATTCGAGAAATGCGCGCCGACGTATACATAAGTACTTGTAAACACTGTTTGTGCTACCCCACTTGTAAGCAGTTGTGCAAAACATGGCACATTGGCTCAGCTCGCTTCAACACTAGGCTATTGAACTGCTAACAATCAATAATCTGTTGTCTGACATATAAGCAACTACGTATCTTGTTACAGTGGTTCATGCAGTTAACTGAGGCCACATTGTAAATTCCAACTGTTCACATGCTAGTCCAGCGTTCATGTGGAACACTCACATTAAACTCGGCTTCATAAAAAACTTGAAAAGCATAAGTTAAGCCATGTTATACATCTCAATGATTCATAGAACATAACAAACAAATACTAGTTCACAACAAAAGACAAAGTTGTGAAGGTTTACAAATCAGGAAAAAACAAGCAAGGCTTCTTTGAGCAAAGGGCCTCCCGACAGGCTTAAATTTCCTGGAGTACACTCTGGTTTTTTCTTGTTGCCACCATCTAGGGTTAGGTTCTCTCAATCCATAATAACCAATTATAATTGTGTTCTTAGCTCGAATGCTGAACTGAACCATGTAGTGTACTGACCAGGTGAAATTCTTGTGCATTCCATTAAATTTAAGCACCACTATTTGCAGAAATAAGCAGACCACGATGCCTCTTGTCCGCGCACCTGTCCCAAAAACCTCCGTGCAGCTGTGCCAGCTAGTCCTAGGTCCATGGATCAACTTGTGGAAAGTGCATTCCGGACTAGGATGCAGTTGTTTTCGCTCGTCCATGCAGTACAATCAGGAAGTAAAACATACGATTTAGCTTCTTTTAGATTGCGTTGGTCATTCTACCTAGTTAGAACCAATGTAGGAATACCTGGAACACTGGTGGTTAGTGGACAGCAGCTAGGAATAGCCATCTCATTTTGTGCAGTTGTACTAAAAATGAGGTGTGTACTTTTGATTGCGCAAATAGAAACAATATGGAGACAGACATCCCTGTTTGCGCAAATACGAAATACAGTTATTTAAACAGTGACAGATATTTGCAGTGGCGTATGATTAATAGCAGCATCTATTGTGTTATAATTGGCACTAGACTAACAGTATGAAAGTGCCCTTAAGTAAATAGCATCACATCACATCAACACTGCCACTACATTAACATGCAAAACAATAGCATTAGTATTACTGTCATGAGAGTAGCACATGGTCAGTAAATGTGCAATCAAATTTGTGCAGTTCCATTGGGATGAAGCAATGTTAGCGGTGTGAGATTTAAGTATCTACTACTTTCCCCCGTTTTCCCCCACCCTTCGCCATCCACCATGCTTTCTTCGCCTTTCCAACCAATAGACCGGTTGGGTAGCCATTATCTACTACTTTCCCCCGTTTCCTCTTAGAACCAAGTCCTAGATTCATGCTACAGCTTTCCCACTTTCTTCCCTGTTTGAACCAACTCTTAGATTCGACTGTATGAACTAGCTTTACCTCTAATAATAGTAAAAGTCTAGGTGTCTTTGGAACAGCCGACGGAAGTAGAAAAATATCCACACGCAGCCACGTGGGGAGCTGGGGAAGTAGAGCAAGGCAGGTTTCGAAGGAATATATACCCGAGGGTCATCGGCATGTGGCAAAGACGGCGTCGGGAGGCCGCATCTTGGCCACAATACCGCAGGGAGGAAGAAGGGGTCGGAGGCCCTCCTGAGCCGGCACTCTCTCGGAGAGAACGGCACGACCGCTGATCGGGACGCGCGGGCAGCCGTTGGTCTCCTCCTTCACCGCTGACGACAGCGTGAACGATGCACCTACACCCCTGCCCCAGTCAAGGTGGTCCGGCCGGATTTGTGACCAGCCGTGAGTAGAGAGAGTGTGGCCACCTATGTCTTGCTTAGATCTAGAGATCATGAGAGAGTGAAAGAGAGGAACCCTAGTAAAGCAAGCGCTAAGGCTCCTGCTTATATATATAGTGGAGTGATTTTGTTGTACCAGCTTCAAAAAATGCGCTCCTACGTGTACCCGCGACTGGGTGTGAGAGAACTAGTGCGTGCGTGCACCCTTCTCTTCATGAGAGTACAATATACTATGCCCAAACAACATTCGCCACAAGAGTAATAGTATAAGTGTGTGACGTGTGAGATGAAAAAAAAGGTGCACGACGTCTTTTGTTTTTTAGAAGTTCTGAGGGTAGGGTGTGAAGAGCACATATGTGTGTGACGTTTACCTGCAGATAGATGGTGGGTGCGAAAGGACTCGGGAGAGTCGTGACTCATGAGGGTGCGTGTGTGCATGAGAGAGAGGGGGCACGTATCAATGCAATGCATGTGTCCGTAAATCATTATCCGACAAACGTTTGCCACAAGCCGTTTCCTGACGAACGTCGTAAGAACTGTTACATCGGCATCCGAAAGTTTTAGTTTTGCCATGTCATTTAACAGAGCAGCCACTCGTCCTACACACAAATCTTCCACGTGAGTGTTCGCAACTGTTGTATGCTCCTCCCTCCGTTCCAAAATGCAGTGCATATAGCTCTATTGAAAATTCGAACCTTGCAAACTTTTACCAAGTTTTCATGTACCAAAATGCACATATAGAATACCCAGTATATATCATTTCATTAATCTTCGAGAGGTAACTATAAAGATGGTGGAGGAGTCTACAAAGAAAGACCATCGTATCACCTGCAACAATTTCAACCATCCTTTGGTGTGGAGGAATATCATAGGAACTCTATATGATATGATTTTTATAGGATTTTTTCTATAGAGCCAATTGGTTCGTAGGAATAGATTCATATACTCCACATTTCAAAGGAAATAAACATGATATCATTTATATAGCTTTAGAGCCACTTAGTTCATATGAATGGATTCCTATATTCCCATAGTTTCAAAGGAAAATAAACATTAGTGTATATTCAATAGAAAAGTTCCTATGATGTGAACCAAATGACATTTCTTTTCTAATCCCTCCTGATAGGAATTGAGATACATGTCATCTCTAGATTCAAGAGAAAAGTTCCTATGACGTGAAACAAATGACATCTCTTTTCCAATCCCTACTCATAGGAATTGAGATACATGTCATCTCTTTCCCTACAACTTCCATGTATACATCTTCTATTCCTAAATAGCTAGTACAACCCACAAGTATCTTTTTTTCCTAGACATGCAACTATGGCACAAGAACACGTCAGTCATGCAAGTCATAAATCACATTGTTTTTTCTATTCTATGCATGGAATCACCACATCATCAATTCATGCATGTTACTCATAAGTTATTTCTTGCATTAAATTTAGCATTGACAATGTATGTGTTGGTCACGTGCACACATATGTAGTTCACATTCACATTTTTGTTAGAAATGTCATTCTTTTAATTGCAATTCATTTTTTCTCTTTGTAATCCCTCCATCTAGGTGTGTAAGTCATCTTCCGAAAACCAAATAATCCCAAAACACTTTGGCACGGTACATTAACTCCCTCCTCGTTTCTTTATTCGTGACATATCAACCAATAAGAGATGTGGGCCGTGCATGCTTTCCCAAAACACAAGCACTTCTCCTTTGTTCTAGAATCTTCTGTATCATAATTTCCCAAACTTTTTTTCTAAATGAATTGCCATTATTTGTTTTTTACTTTATGCTTTACAATGCACAATGCCATGAATCTTAACCTTTTTATAAAACTAATTGACTTTGAATGATATTAACTATAAGAACTAAATGAACATCTACATCATGCATATATGACTCAAAGCTTTACATGCTATAGTGTGTACTTATTCATAATTTGGTTTCCAAATCTCATGCGTTCAATGCATGTGTACCTTACTAGTTTTGAGTAGAGTAGCAAATTTCACATGGCAGCGGGTATATCAAAATGCAGGGCCCATGCATCATTGCCTTTCGGTCGAACCTACGTCCACAATTTTTTGTATGTATATCTCCACTGGTCCCCAAACCCAAAATGATGCCTCGTTCCCGTAAAACCAAGCGGCCCACACATATTAAGGCGTCGACTCGAACTCAATCCCTCTCCCGTTTACTATGACGTGGCCCCGCACGCCGTAGTACTCCTACAAACCCTACCGCCGCACGCATCATCGGTTTTCTTCAAGAGGATGAGGGAGAAGCAGATTTGTAGTGGAGGCGCTTTCAAAAAAATGGATTTGTAGTGGAGGCCCCTACCCTAGGGTGCCCTAGGTAGCTATCGCATGCATCATTGGTTTTCTCTTTTCTTTATGCTCTTGCACCCTAGAGTGAAATGATGGTTGCTTCGTCCATCCAGCTTAATGCAGGAAAGGTGGGGCTTTGTGATTTGACCCCTCATTGCTCATTTATTACTACTGTGGCCCTACAACCGGGGTTCCTCCAATTCCAACCGCTTCTCCAAACTGCAATTTGGTGCAACGCACGTGGAAAGAGACGGTGGATGAGCCACATGTCGGCCAAAGGGGTCCTATTAAGTGTGTCACCATTTCGTGTGCAGACTGACCCTGCTTGAGTTGCTACGCCAACACGACAGGAGCAGCCTACCACTTGGTTTTGCTCCTTGGTGAATCCTGACTATATTGATCTAAAAAGATACGTACTGTACTACCCTCTCCGTCTCGGTTTATATGGCGCGCACGTACTTCTCGGTCATCCATTTGACTAACTAAATATGATTTACTATGTCACAAAAAGTATATCATTCGATTCTTAAGAGGATTAGTTTCTAAACATATACTGTTCATCACATATATAGCCAGTTAAATTCTCAACCTAGAACGACGTGCATGCCCTGTAAACCAATACGGAGGAAGTAGTAAAAATGAGGTGATTATACCGAGCGATGGGCGGGGGAGCATGGCCTGTCATGCGGTCCCACAAGTCATGATGTACCAAGGCGATGCGCGTGTCCCTCTTGAGGCAGAACAATGGCAAAAGCAATACTACCTGGTTTTTTTGAAGGAGATGATGGCGAAGCGAAGTTTGAAATAATGGTTGCTTCGGCATCTGGGAAGGTGCGGCATTGTGGTTTGACATCTCATTCCTCATTAATACTACTGGGCGGTACGACTCAGGTGTGTCCCCTGCTGTTCTGCACTGTTATTTGGTGCATGAAACGTCGACCCGGTTGCTATATGTCCCACATGTCGGCGAGAGGAAGTACAAAATTCATGAAAGCGAGCATCGACGGAGGAGTACAAGACACGGCTTGGTTTTTGCTGCTTCGTGCGATCCATCGATACAAACCCAGACTAAAAAAGGCAAGGGCGGGTCTTTTCCCATGCAGTAGGCAGGGGAGTTTGGCATAGTTTGGTCGAGGCAATGAGGCAGGAAGGGAAACAAGCAAATAAAGGTTGAGCGACTTAGTTTTGGGAAAATCTGATTTTATGGAGTATGTACCCACTATGGAGGTAGTATAGTACTTACTATTCCCTCCTTTCCAGTTTATAGGGCTCATCTAAAAAAATTCTTTTTTCCGTTTTATAAGTTTCAGTTCTACTACTAGTAGTAGTAGTACCATCACATGTTGGATTTCAAGGTGCGTTAAATCACCTGATGCAAGCATTGTCAAGAGAAAACTCACCAATGCATGCAGAAGTTCATGGAAATTAAGTGGTCATGCATGCATCCGTTCTAATTAATGCCTTGGTAAACATAACTTCTTGAGAAAAACATGCGTACATTACTTGTGCAAAGTACGAAATTAATTCCACCACTCACCGTTGATAATCCCCAAGTGCAGGGAATCATCGTAGCAATTACCAAAGGTGGAAGTGATAAGTATGGAGTGTCGAACCCACAAGGAGCTAAAGGTAAGATCAATATTCTCTCAAGTCCTATCTGCCACTGATACGACTCTACGTACACCGAACGTTTGCTTCCAACTAGAAATGAGAAATAAAACTATGTTGTGGGTATGAAGAGGATAACTTTGCATGGTATCGGAGAGCTAAAATATAAAAGTAGGTGCAGTTATCATAAAGTTAGAATATATTACTAAATATTATAAATAGCGAGTGTGGAATAATGATGGTCCGGTGTGCGGAATTATCCTAGGCAATCGTTAACAAGACCGGTAGTCGTAATTGCAATTTCATATGAGGGAGAGGCATAAGCAAACATACTTTCTCTTGTATCATATGCACTTATGATTGGAACTCTAGCAAGCATCCGCAACTACTAAAGATCATTAAGGTAAAACCCAACCATAGCATTAACATATCAAGTCCCCTTTATCCCATACACAACAACCCCCTTACTCGGGTTTACGCTTCTGTCACTCAAGCAACCCACTATAAGCGAATCATGAACGTATTGCAACACCCTACAGCAGGAATCCCTCACGCTTGTGCGACACGGAGGGCACAATAGGACAGCACCAAAATAAAACATACAACTCATACCAATCTAGATCATCAATCAACCCAAAGACAAAGGATATCTACTCAAAACATCATAGGATGGCAACACATCATTGGATCATAATATGTGGCATAAAGCACCATGTTCAAGTAGGGATTACAGCAGGGTGCGGGAGAGTGGACCGCGTAAAAGAGATGAGGATGGTGATGATGATGGTGATGTTGATGAAGATGATCACCGCGGTGATGATTCCCCTCCAGATGGCACTCCGGCGCCACCGAGAGAGAGGAGGAGAGGTTCTCCCCCTTGTGCTTCCTCCTCCATGGCCTCCCCCTGGATGGGGAGAGGTTCTCCCTCTGGATCTTGGCCTTCATTCCAATGTTGGCCCCTCCGGGATCCTCATCCATGGCCTTCGGTGATGATGGCCCCCTCCAGCAAGGTGCCAGAGAGAGCCTAGATTGATTTCTCATGGCTACACAGGCTTGCAGCGGCAGAACTTCTGATCTGGGTTATTTTCTGGAGGTTTGGGGATTTATAGGGGAGGTTGGCATCAAGAACAAGTCAGGGGCCCCACGGAGAGTCCATGAGGCACAGGAGCACGCCCCAAGGGGGTGGGCGCGCCCTCCACCCTCGCGGGGCCCACGGGACTCCCCTCCGGTAACTCTTCGTTCCAGTATTTTTTATATTTGCCAAAAAAAATCTCCGTTGATTTTTAGCGCATTCCGAGAACTTTTATTTCTACACAAAAACAACACCACAGTAGTTCTGCTGAAAACAGCATCAGTCCGGGTTAGTTCTAATCAAATCATACCAAAATCATATAAAACTATTGTAAACATGGCATGAATACTTCCTACATTATAGATACGTTGGAGACGTATCAACCGTCTACCTTGGTTCGAGAGATTTTGAAATTGAGCCATAAACTGGAAAGGAGGGAGTAGTAACATAGCCTAGGGTAGCTTGCTGCACCAGACTGCAAGGAAATTGTTGTAGTAGTACTACTCCTATATACCACTGGGCTATTCCTACTACTAATCCTACTAAAAGACATATATTCCAAATAATATGATAATCTCTCTAACCAAGGTAGGGACAAGGAGTAAACGGAGGGAGTAGTAAAAATTTCTCCTCGTCCTGCGAGCCACCGTGCGCGTGGGCGAGGGAGCGGGTGTAGGGCGTAGTACTACTCCCTCCGTCCTAGTTTATAGGTCACCTTTGTAGTTCGTGCCAAATTTCGTCCTGCGAGCCACCGCGCCCGTGGGCGGGGGTGACAGCGTAGTAAGCAAGCCTCTCCTTGTTCTGCGAGTTGACGGGACATATCAAAAGTAATATGTACAGATCATCTTGAGTATATAGAACCTTGCCTCTAAGGTAGGCCCCACATGGTTTGCCTCTTTTTTAACATAACACGTCAAGTCGCAATTTGTTTGTTCACCCGTGGTAGACGATCCTCCATCAAGTGGACAACCAGTACACGTGTCAAATTACCACGTGGGCTGCCTTTTCGTACAGAAATGAGCTCCACTGTGTACCCGCGCGGGTGTGGTTGGGAAAGAGACGGGAGTACGTGCACTGTGCGTGCACCACTTCTCTTCATGCACGTCCCCCACCTACGTGCGTGTGTGTGAGAGAGATACAAACCTAGACATAATGCGTCGTCCTTACCCATGCCTCCGCCCAGTCCGACCACCAGTCACCACCATGCCCCACTCCTCCTCACCTTATTTATCATCTTTCTCGAGATATCGTTTTTTGATGAAATGGTCGTGATACCATGTTTCTGATAAAATTCTCGAGATATCATTAGTTTTTACACATGGGATTACTCCTGCATGGGTCAATCACAACATGTGTTTTGTAAAAAAAATGCATCTTGATGTTCCGTGCAATGCACGGGCATCTTGCTAGTCCATCAAAACAACACATGGCAAAATTTCACGGCAAACGAGGGACTTGAATCTGCTGGGAGGGGCTGTTTAAATTTTTCCCGGGGTAGCCAAAATATTGGCGACCCTTTTGTCCACCAGTGCCTTTGCCACCGATGAATGAGGAATGGCTCGGGTGCTCATGCATCCTCCAGCGCGCATGTTGGAGATGAGCTCACACGAGCTGTGCTTTTTTTGTCCCACCACGCCGCCCGAGCCGGTCTCAGACCGACCGGCGACCCGCATATTACGCCATCCAACCGTAGCCGCACACATTCTGATAGCAACTCAACCAAAAGGACGAAATTCATGCAAACACGGCGATATTTCTCATAAACAATGACGGAATTCATATAAAATACCGGATTTTCATACAAACATGACAGGTTTCATTACATTCAAATCAACTAAGCGGTGCTAGTTCTGGACAGCACAGGTATATAATTGTAGGGGGACGCAGGAATTTCAAAATTTTCCTACGCACACACAAGATCTATCATGGTGATGCATAGCAACGAGAGGGAAGAGTGTTGTCCACGTACCCTCGTAGACTGTAAGAGGAAGCGTTATGACAACGTGGTTGATGTAGTCGTACATCTTCATGATCCGACCTATCCTAGTACCGAAAGTACGCAACCTCCGTGATCGACACACGTTCAGTTCAGTGACATCCCACGAACTCTCGATCCAGCTGAGTGTCGAGGGAGAGCTCCGTTAGCACGACGGCGTGATGACGATGATGATGAAGCTACCGGCACAGGGCTTCGCCTAAGCACTACGACGATATGAGCGAGGTGGATTATGGTGGAGGGGGGCACCGCAAATGGGTAAGACAATGATCAACTTGTGTGTCTATGGGGAGCCCCCCTCCCCCGTATATAAAGGAGTGGAGGAGGGGGGAGGGCCGGCCCTCTATGGCGCGCCCTAGGGGAGTCCTACTCCCATCGGGAGTAGGATTCCCCCTTCCAAGTAGTAGGAGTAGGAGAGAAGGAAGGGGAGGAGAGACGGAAGGAAAGGGGGGGGCAGCCCCCACCCAATTCGGATTGGGCTAGGGGACACGCCTCCCACCTTTTCCCTTCCTCTCCTCTATTCCACTAAGGCCCAATAAGGCCCATATACTCCTCGGGGGGTTCCGGTAACCTCCCGGTACTCCGAAAAATGCCTGAACTCATTCGGAAGCATTCCAATGTCCAAACATAGGCTTCCAATATATTGATCTTTATGTCTTGACCATTTCAAGACTCCTCGTCATGTCTGTGATCATATCCGGGACTCCGAACTACCTTCGGTATATCAAAACACATAAACTCATAATACCGATCGCCACCGAACATTAAGCATGCGGACCCTACGGGTTCGAGAACTATGTAGACATGACCGAGACTCATCTCTAGTCAATAACCAATAGCGGAACCTGGATGCTCATATTGGTTCCTACATATTCTACGAAGATCTTCATCGGTCAAACCGCACAACAACATACGTTGTTCCCTTTGTCATCGATATGTTACTTGCCCGAGATTCGATCGTAGGTATCTCAATACCTAGTTCATCTCATTACTGGCAAGTCTCTTTACTCGTTCTGTAATGCATTATCCCGCAACTAACTCATTAGTCACATTGCTTGCAAGGCTTATAGTGATGTGCATTACCGAGAGGGCCCAGAGATACCTCTCCGATTCTCGGAGTGACAAATCCTAATCTCGATCTATGCTAACTCAACAAACACCATTGGAGACACATGTAGAGAATCTTTATAGTCACCCAGTTACATTGTGACGTTTGATAGCACACTAAGTGTTCCTCCGGTATTCGGGAGTTGCATGATCTCATAGTCATAGGAACATGTATAAGTTATGGAGAAAGCAATAGCAACAAACTAAATGATCATCGTGCTAAGCTAACGGATGGGTCTTGTCCATCACATCATTCTCTAATGATGTGATCCTGTTCATCAAATGACAACACATGTCCATGGCTAGGAAACTTAACCATCTTTTATTAACGAGCTAGTCAAGTAGAGGCATACTAGGGACACTCTGTTTGTCTATGTATTCACACATGTACTAAGTTTCCGGTTAATACAATTCTAGCATGAATAATAAACATTTATCATGATATAAGGAAATATAAATAACAACTTTACTATTGCCTCTAGGGCATATTTTCTTCAATAATACCTGGCCTAAATGGTCGCCCGCCGATCCATTTGTGTTCCTCATGTCCGGCACCACGACCACCGGACTGCCGGGAGCCCCGGAGGTATATGTTTCAGTGCAAAGGATGACTCGCTTCCCCGCTGCCCAACTGATATGGTTGGTTGATGCCCAAGATGATGTTGGAAGGGGGCTTCTCCGCATCCGTGGAGCCCATGCGGGGTCGACGAAGGTCCTCGCAACAAAAGGATCCAGCAAGACACCTGCTGTGTACACCAGCGTCGCCTCCGCGGTGGCCTTAATGGGACCCAAGCGGCGGCAGCCTCCCATGTTCTACATCTCCTCGATGATGGCAGCGGATGCGGAGGCGCTGGCCACCGACTCGTCGCGCACGCGGCTTCTGTCTCTGCTTGCATGGCGCGGCCGCCGGCATGGGAGTCTCGGCCACAGAAACAGGAGACGTGGTCATAGACACAGGAGGCGTGGTACGAGGCGGCGGCGTGGACGGCAGCGACGATGCCCGTGCACCGTTCCTCGTCGAGCTTGCCTGGAGCAGCGAGTTGCTGAACCGCGCGCAAGCTTGGGGAGGCAACTGGCTCCGTCGGGCGAGGGGAGGGAGGTGGATTAGCGAGCTGCATAGCTCGTATCCAGCAGGCTCGGCGGGCCACCCAGCCGGCTTGGATGCGGGATAACTACTCTTCGTAAGCCATTGTAAGAGTGGACAAATGTTGAAGGAGGAGATAGGGGAGCAGCGGAGGTGTGTGATTCATGGCCGGCATCTGGCCTCGTTTAAATAGGAGATTAAATAGATGGTGGACGGGAGGAGCTCGGCTGGCGTTGCGTTTAATGCCAGCCCCGGGTTTCATGGAGGCGTTTGAATGCGGCAAGGAGGCGTGTTCAGCCGGGAGTGCATCGAGTGGCGCCCTCGACTCTGACGTATGACACCACGCCATTCTTCCACTAATGTGTGGGCTCTTTGGGTACATGGCCTGCATGTTAGTGGCCCAACGCGGGCAGCACACGGCAGAGGAACTTTTGGTGGGCCAGGGCGGTCAGAAGCGGGCATTTCATAAACCGATGATTGTTCATTGAGTGTGACGTCATCTATTTCATCTAGATAAGCCTACTATATAATGTAAGAGAATTTTAAATTTTTCATATATACGTTGATAGACCGTTCGATACGTTGTAATTCATAAAGACTGCTGCCAACATCAATGTTTAGCTTATCACACATAAGATTGATTAAACCTTGCAAAAAAAGATAAGATTGATTAATACCCGTAACAATCCATGTCCTTAACAAAGGGTGCATGCACGTATAGGTTGAGCGTGTGTCTTGCATCGTGTGTGGTGTGCATGCAGGCGTGCGAGTGTTGCGTGCGTGCATGTGTACGTTTTAGTGTTGCATGCATGTGTACATACGTGCGTGTGTTCATGAGTGCATGTGTACGTGTCAGTGTTGCATGCCTGCATGCGTGCGTATGTTCATGCGAGTGTTGCATGCGTGCATGTGTACGTGCGGGGTGAGGCTACACGTCAGTTGACTGACTTTTCATCTCTGGTCAGTATATTTTCCAGCCATTGGATATGAAATCAAGGGCCTGCAGTTTATCTTCAACCTCCACCCCCTGAGCCGCCAGCCGCCGTCGCTCGCGGCCGGCCCGCGCGGCCACGCCGCCCGCCCTGAAACCACTCCTCACCGTCGGTCCGCCGCCGCCCCGGCCATCCCTCTAGGCCCTCCCCACGCCACCGCCCAATCACCATGCCCCGCCACCGCTGGCGACTGCCAACCAGAGGTCTCACGACTTCGAATACCCACCGACCACTAATTTATTACCATTTCTGTCCTTCATATACGCGCTGACGGGTGGGCCCTATGGTAATGTGCGCTGTTGAATGTGGACCGTTTGACTGGTCAATTGATCGTGTCATCAACAAATTACGGAGTTGTATGGTGAGCCAGTGACCGTATGATCACCCTAAAATGTATTTTATTAACACAGTACAGACTCAAACTACCATTTCTTTCTTTCATATACGCGTTGACAGGTGGGCCCCATGGTTACGCACCCCGATGGTGCAACACTAGTTGCACCACGTGGAACGTTTGTCTGGTCAATTGATTGTGCAATCAACAAAATACGGAGTTGTAAGGGTGAGCCAGTGATCGTATAATCATGACATGTATTTTTTTCAACGCGGTACAGACGCAAGCGCCCAAATATACGCGCAAGCACTCACCGCTATAAGCGCACACACGCATACCCTACCCCTATGAGCACCTTCGAGAGAGTGAGCCAGCATATGATCTTGAGATTTTACGAAGTCACCATAGGTGCCTCGTAGTCGAGTGGAACGTCTCCTCCCACTGAACGCACATCGCCGAAAAAATACTGAAATTAACCCAGGATAAATGCGAGCACCAGGACTTTAACCTTGGTGTGCTCGAGAAACCACTATCCTCCTAACCATCCAACCATAGCTTGGTTAGCACCACAAAATGTATGTGCTGACCGTGATGAGCTTATTCTGAAGTCCAGTGACCATATCGTGCTTTCGCTTCAAATACAATGACCGTAATTGTCGTCAACAAAATACGGAGCATGCATCAAATACAATGTCCGTCAGTGTCATCAACAAAATACGGAGACGTATCGTGAGCTAGATAATGTATGATCACCACGAGAATGTATATGGTAACCGTAATGAGCATATTCTGGAGTCCACCGACTGTATAGTGCTTTCGCTTGAAATATAGTGACCGTCACGCATGAATGTGTCATGGGCATGCATACTTTTAGAAGGCCGAGAGATAGTTTGTGTGCGTACGTGAAAGTGGTGTAAAAAGAGGGGGTGTCTGGTGGAGACAAGGAGAGATATGCTCTTCGTTTCTCTTTCCCGTGACTAATATTTTAGGAGAAAATATAAACATTCACAATGCAGAACAATTTTTTTGGATGCACCATGCAATTAACTTTCATGTATAACATTGTACTTGTCTATGCTTATTTGCTTAGTGGCCGATTGCGTGTGTGGTGTGGTGGGCACATCATTTCTAGTTGGGGTGGGCACATCATTTCTAGTTGTGGTGGGTCAACATGAGGACTCATGGGTCGGTTCCATCCTATGCCACGTAGGTTGGACCGAGACGCATTATACGAAGACCCATGTGGAGGACTCGGCATACAACACGAAGCTACCAGAGTCCTGGAGGACTCTATCCCCACTGGTGGTAAGCCGACTATATATGATTTGTAACCCTAGGCCCCGAGTATGTTATAGAAGCCTGGGGGCTAGTTCGCCGATAGTATACACACACACACAATGCCTGGTATTCACTTGTACTTTGTACACACCCCTATCACTAATATACAGTACCAGGAGTGGGCTTTTTCCTCAATTGCAAGGGTTCGAACTTGGGTAAAACTTTGCCTCGTATTACCATCCAGCCTAACAGTCAGGGATATCCTACCAAATGATCTGATGGAATCATATCTGCCAACTACTAAGAGAGAGGAGTGTCTGTGGGGGGGGGGTAATGTGTGCGAGAGAGGCCTAAAGATAATGTGCGTGCGGGAGACATGTAGGCACATACATGTGTGTGTATAGAGGGCTAGTAGAGACTGTGCGTGTGTATATATGCATGTGAGAGAAATAGTGTTTTCCAACTGAGATTAGTGAAAAGAGTGGTACATAGTAGTCAGAGAGAGAGAGAGAGTGCGTGAGACACCCCGACACCCCAGAAGAGATTGTGATCATGTGTGAAAGAGAAATGCCAATGTATATAAAGTGTGTGCACTTATGTGTTAGATATAGAGATATATAGCACGTTTGTGAGAACGGGCCGAGGCATAGTGCATCTACATGTAAAAGGCGGTTCTACACATTAAATTAAAATATAAATGGCATTATTATTTTTGGATGAGATCATGAATTTTGCAATTTGCGTATGAACGAAAATCGGTCTATGAGACACCCATACTCTATTGAATTCTAACATTTGCATGTGTTTATTTCATATTATCGATCCATAGAGTGAGAGTGGTTTGAAATACAAGCAATGCATTGCTTTTGCAATTCATATATAAACATTAATTAGTGCACTCCATGTTGTTAGTGTGAAGCACTTTATACATTTGTCACTTACATGGATACATTCCATATTGGTAGCTACAAAATAGAATACATGTTGAATTGAACATAAAGGGGGGTTCGCAGATTCGAATTCATAGGAAGTGCATTCATCTATTTAAACCCGAGATAATGGCATTTGTAAATCAGATCTAAAAGGGGCATCAATCTTTGTTGTGCGTTTGAACATGCTATATATTCATACGCATGTCTAACTATTTTTTTTGCAACCAAGGAGATTATATCTGGAACCATGCATGAACTGAGGTAAGTTGCATATTTTTAATATATACTCGTGTACAATGTATATTCAAATGTACCCCCTCCATTCCAAAATAATCGTAGTTTAGGATTTTCAAGAGTAAAGATTTGTGAAGTTTGACAATCCTGAAAGTTCAATTCAAGAGAATCAAAAACGATAATGCTTCTGCTCCCAAATATTGAACGAAGCGCCAAATAAGCCTCTGGTCACCCGAAATCGCGCGAGACTAATGTTTGGTGGCAGGAAATTACTGTCCTGACTCTGGCATGTGTAGCCTATCGGCCTGATGTCCAAAGGTATAAACCTGGGTAGGTTTGTAACTTCACCAAGATGCCAATATCAACCGCCTTCGAGAAGCATTCACACACCATGGGCGCATAAACACCCATACGCTCGGCCGAAATCTATCCCGGCCACCATTTGGGACACCTGAGATTACTGTCCTACCCCCAACCCGCAATATGTCTGAAATTTTAGATGGGGGCAAAGTTTGTAACTTCCCCCAAATTTCAAACAAGCGCGTCCCAAACCGAAACATTGTTCACCCTTAGTCCCCCCCCCCTCTGTTTCCCCATTCATACTCCGTGGGCGCCAAAACGCCCTCTCCACCAGCCGCAAAACCCCAACCTCCTCCGTCCTCCACCCCCATTGCGCCCAATCCACCGCCGCCCTCCTCCATCACGCTAGTGCCGGTACCCCGACGTCGTCGTCCAACGCAACCGCAACCGCAACGCCCTCACGGACTTAGCAGCTGAAGCCGAGGTAGAGCTGCCTCCATGACGCCGACGCCGACGTGCGCCGTACCAGAACCACTTCGACCACGCCGTCCTGCGCCTCACCGCTGCCGCTCCACTGTCGCAACCATCCACCGCACCGGGGCTGTTCCCGCTACGACGTCGTTCGTCGCCTCGGATCTGGTTCCCCGTTGCCGACAGACGGCCACCGCACCACACACAACAACTTGGCCATGGGTTCGTCCAAGGCTCTACCATCCTCCACAACTTCTCGTTTCCAGCAAACCACAAGAAGATCGTTGGAAAAACAAAAGGAGGACACAACACTGCCAGCAGAAAGAGGTACTCATCTTCCCTTATTTGTGCAAATCTTACGTTTCTCCTCACACCGTATTCATCCCACGAAAGAAACTAGTTGAGCGTTTCATACTGCATCTTCTTTGTGATACTAAATGCACAAGGTTTCATCCCATTTACTATTTCACCTTTTCTAGAGGTCAGTAGCCCGCCTGTATTTCAATTCAGGGTCAGTCGAATCGCAATTAAAAGAAGCAGCACCCGCTTAGGCGCGTGGAGCACTTAGTCCGCATGTTCGCCGGGGAAACGGTGCATTGGTGTCTAGCATAGGGGTCTGGGGCGCAGGAGCGGCTTGCGCCTGATCTGGAGGTCGGCGGGGCTTGAAGGGTTGGCCGGGGGCGGTGCCAAGCATGACGGTGCGGTGAGGTCGAGGGGAGCGTGGAGGCAGGGGACTAGGCCGGTGGTCGCTGGTGTTTTGAGGAAGATCGTAACACTGACTGGCTGGAGGTATATGAAGGTGATCTGCCCATTCTTTGTACATCGGACGGTGCAGAAAAAATGGACTGACCTATTTGTTTTCAGTCGACTGTTATTCTCATAAGACCACACCTTGTGGTGTGCTGGAGGAGCATCTGCATTTCCCAGCCATCCTTGTGCTCATATTTCAAAATCCTAGGATCTAGTAATTTTGTGTGCCATGCATGTTGTAGAGCTATCATATGTCTCCCGTCATTTATTTCTCACCGACCTGCTATCTACTACCTATACACTATACTACTTGTGCACACACTTCACCCATACTCACACTATTGTTTTTTTATGCATGGGTATTTCAGACTCCGACGCAGTGGTGATGAATACAAAAAAGAGAAGACAGAAGTCGCTCCAGTGTAATTTGAAGATAAGCACTATGTGTCCTAGCGCTCTAAAGGGTGCAGTGCCAGTAGATGGAGATAGTAAACGTAGCTCTGCAGTTGATGATCTCAATTGCCATACACAACCATCCCAGGTGCTTGCTTTAACTTCGCGCTGTCAAATGTGGTTGCATGTGGCATATGGTGTCTAGCTTGTATTGCTTCCAATTAGGTTAAATTGCATCAGCTTACTTTACACATTATACCTTTGATAATGACATGCCTTCCTGTTTTTGATACATACTACATATGTCTATTAACCATGTTCGTACATCAAACTAATGTTCTTTTGTATCCCTCATCAATCACTTATGACGAGACAGTCACCCCAGTGGGTTACTGTGAGATGCGCTACTCGTTTAAAGAGTGCAATGTCATCCTCCTCACATGATTCTCAAGAAACAGCAAGGCTAAATGAAGATAGTCAACGTAGCTCTCTAGTTGATGACCGCAATTCCCCCACACCACCATCGCAGGTGCTTGCTCCTACTTGGTAGTGTGATATGTGGTTGCATGTTGCATATGGTGTCTACCTTGTAATGCTTCTAATTAGGGTAAATTGCATGTGCTTAGTTAACACATTATACCTATGAATATGACATGTGTTCCTGTTTTTGGTACATATTACGTATTTCTATTAACCATGTTCTTAATCAAACTACTTTTCTTCTGTATCCCTCATCAATCACTTCTGACGAGACACCTTCAAGTTGACAGTGTAATATTGGTTGCATCTTGCATATCATTTCAAACATGTATTGCCTCTAATTTGTTGAAGTGCTACTTATAATGAGACACATCTAACTTGGTAGAGTGATTTTGGTTGGATCTTTCATATGGTGTCTAGATTGCATTGCTTCCAATTTGTTGAAATGCCTTCTGCTTAGCATTTTTCGTACATATTCCATCCTCCTACAATGTGGTTGCCATGCATAAAAGTTATGTTCGCCAGTATCATGCATCAACGAATTTGGAAGTGTGAATTTCATTCTTTTTTCTTGTGTGTTTACTTGACAAGGCAAAATCTAAAAGGACAAAGGCATGAAATGATGGTGGTCCTCTGGAGCAACTGAAACAGATGATCTCTGCAGATTCTCCTGCTACTCCTACTGCAGTGCAAGTTCCAAATCTCATCTCCCCTACTCCACAACCCCGGGTGCTTGCTCTAACATGGCAGTGTGATATCTGGTTGCATGTTGCATATGGTGCCTAGCTTGTATTGCTCCTAATTTGTTAAATTGCATCTCCTCAGCTTACACATTATACATGTGAATATGACACGCCTTCCTTTTTTTGGTGCATACTACATCTTCCTGTTTTTGGTACATACTAGTGTTCATCAGTATCATGCATCAATGAGTTCTGAAGAGCAAATTTTATTCCTTTTTCTTGTGGATTTGACTTGACAAGGCAAAATCAAAAAATAGGAAGGAAAAGAGTAAGGAAGGAGATGATGGTGGTCCTCTGCAGCAACGTAAACGGAGCATCTGTACGGATTCTCCTTATACTGCTAGTGCATTACAAGTTCCAAGTCTCCGCTCCCCTACTCCACCATCCAAGGTGCTTGCTCTAACTTTGCAGTGTGATATCTGGTTGCATGTTGCATATGGTGTCTAGCTTGTATTGCTCCTAATTAGTGTAAACTGCATCTGCTTAGCTTACATATGATACGTGTGAATATGACACGCTTTCTTGTTTTTTGTACATACTATATATGTCTATCACACAATGTTCTCACATGAAACTACTCTTCTTGTGTATCCCGCGTCAGTCACATATGATTGGACACCTTTAAGTTAGCAGTGTGATATTGGTTTGCATCTTGAATATGATTTCTAGCATGTAGTGCTTCTAGTTTGATGAATGCCACCTATGACGAGACAGTTTTAACTTGGCAGAGTGATATTGATTGCACCTTCCAGATGGTGTCTAGCTTGCAGTGCTTCTAATTTGTTGAAGTGCCTTCTGCTTAGTTACCACATCATAGGTGTGAATATGTCAAGCCGTCTAGTTTTCGTACATATTCCATCCTCGTATCATGACTTTGCCTTTCAATAGAGTAGTGTTCGTCAGTATCATGCATGAATGAGTTCTAAAGAGCAAATTTTATTCCTTTTTCTTGTCGGTTTGACCTCACAATGCAAAATCAATAAAGCGGAAGTAAATTGGTAAGGCATTGGATGATGGTGGTCCTTCCGAGCAACTGAAATGGAGGGTCTCTACAGATTCTACTCTGCCATCCTCCCAACAAGATTCGCAAGACAACACAAGGCTAGACAGTCAACGTAGCTGTGTAGATGATGAGCACATCTCCCCTACTCCACCATCACAGGTGCTTGCTCTAACTTGGCACTATTATATGTGGTTGCATGTTGCATATGATTTTTAGCTTGTATTGCTTCTAACTTTGTTGAATTGCATATGCTTACGTTACACATAATGCCTGTGAATATGACACATGTTCCTGTTTCTAGAACATACGTGTAGATGATGAGCACATCTCCCCTACTCCACCATCACAGGTGCTTGCTCTAACTTGGAACTGTTATATGTGGTTGCGTGTTCCGTATGATGTCTAGTTGTAGCGACCCAACCTCAAACGGTCAAGTCTCTGTGCATAAGTGTCATCCCTGGATCGGTATTGCGGACACACACAGTACTGGAGGATTTATAACATAGTTCAATCACACACTTATTACATCGAATGTCTCAAAATAAAACTTATTGCAATAATATGGCTGAAGGCCATCTAAATAAGATAACAACGGAAGCATCGAAGGTAGAAGAGTCCATCCAACTCCACGGCAAAACTGAGTGCATGACAACGACCTAGCGCACCTTACTCTTTGTCTGAAAAATTCTGCAACATAATACGTTGCAGCCTATGTAGGTTAGCACATGGAATATGCTGGCAAGATAACACTATAGAGCAATGAACAAATAACAGCTATCACTACATGCATATATGGCTGGTGGAGACTATATGGTTTATCTTTTGCATAAATCTAGTTTTTCCCTACAACAAAGGAATATATTTTATTTAACTACAAAGTTTGTTGAAAACATTGAGAAGGTAACCCCAACTCAATCCCAATTAAAAGTTTAATAACCCAACAAATTAATTAAGTAGAGTGATGAGATCAACATAATAATTCAAGTACTAGATACTCAAGATGTGCATAACCGGGGACACGGCTAACCATGATTAGTTTATACACTCTGCAGAGGTTTGCGCACTTTTCCCCACAAGACTCGATCTCCTCCGTTACATTTATCGCACTACATGATGTTTGAGAAATGGATGATCGAGAGACAATCTTTCAGAATCATTAACTCTTTAGGATGGGTAGACCATAGCACCTACATCCCCTACATCTGCTAGTCTACCACTGAAAGAGGTCACACAACATACTCAACTATGCCAGAGCCCATAATGTCTTGTGCCTGCACACGTAAGTTTCTGGCATGAATAACATTATGATCCCTTTGACCCTAGGTGGTGAACCATAGGATGATCACACGGATACCCGGGATCTCCTTGGACAACACTGGATTCCCCAGGTGCCCACAACCAATCCACCCAGATGTGTATTAAAGTAGCCACCTTAATTTAAACCTTAGTTAACAATAACTCTCACATCTTTCATGAATTCTCTCAAAACCAATCCACGTCTACGAGCATAAGATAGCAGTATAAGCATAACGTAGTAACACCCAAGGTTTGAAATAAAGGTAATAGGTTACTACCTCATCAACCACTTCCCAAATACCCACATGTTATCAAGTCCTACTCAATGCAGTGTTTGAGAGTTGAAACTAATGCATAAAAAACTGGGTAATAAATGGATATGATCAAATTGTTACTTGCCTTGCTGACGATCGGAAAACCCTAGTGATTCGTAGTAGCAAGCCTCGCACTCCGGAAACTCTATCGTGAAAAAACAATGGCATAAATAAGCACTCAAGCATAAAATGCAAAGTTAAAACCAATAGAAAAGATCTGAACAGAAAGTTCAAGAGAAGAGCTTCGATTTGCAAAATGAATCAATCAAATCGGAGATACGAAACTCAAACTACAATCAAAATAAGTTCAAATTCAAATCTGCTTGAAACCAAATTTAAAATTTCCAAAATCATGTTCAAGTTGATTATCTGGACAGAGGGGAACAAGACGGAGATTTTGGCGTTGGTTTCACTGGATTTGGACAAACGAGCAAAAAGTAGCGAGGGTTTGAAGATTAGGGACTAACCTATAATAAAAGTTATTACAGATAGGTCCCTGGCCGAAAATAAAACTAAAAAGAAAAAACCTAATGAACGTCCGCTAACAGAGACTAACGAACGAATTCGTTCGCTAACAAATCTAAACGGATGAATGCTCGCTAAATAACCTAAAAATAAAAAAAACAATCTAATCTAATAAACTGAAACTTTTTTAAAAAACCGAACTAAACCGAGAAAAACCGGATCGGTTTGTACCGGTCGACGGCGGCGGCGGAATCGGTCACCGGCGACGTCGGGCGAGGCGGCGGCGGCGTGCGGTGCCGGCAGCGGCAGCAGCGCGCGGCGACGGTGGCGGCGGCGCTAGCGGGCGGCGGTGGCAGCGGCGAGCAGCACGGCGGCGGCGGTAGTGGCTTGGCGGCGCAACGGCGGTGGCTTAGGATGGCGGCGGCAGTGGCTTGAGGACGAGAGGGGGGCGACGGAGTATTTAAAGAGGGGGGTGCGCCGGCTTGGGGAAGGGGCAAAGACGGCGGCGGAGGTGGAGTCGGAGCCGGGCTCCGGCTCGGCCACGGCGGCGCGCGCGCGGGGATGGCGGCGGCGACTTGGGCCGGCTAGGCTTCGGCCCAGTCGGTCCGAAGAGAATTTTTTTAAAATAATTTCGCTCGGACGGAAAAATCCAAAAATAAAATAAATAAAAATCCTAAAATCCCAAAAATAATTTTCACGGTCCTCTCCTAATATTTAGGACAACATGAACATTTTTCTGGGATAAAATGCAATTTTTCCCTAATTTACTCGAATAAAAACTCGAATAAAATTCAAATAAAATATATATTTTTGAAACTAAATTTCCATTATTTCCTTTGTTTTGAAGAAGTCATATCACCTTCTCTCATTATTTATTTATTTGGAAATAATTTGGAAGAAAAATTTCAAATAAAAATTCACTTTGATCTAATTTACCAATTTTGAAAAATTCAAAAATGGAATTTTATAAAACCTCCAACTCTCTCAAATGGTCCTTGAGTTGCTTAAGGTCTTTAGGATCAAAATGTTCAAATAAAACCAAATAAAAATGCAAAGAGCATGGATGCATATGATGACCTAATGATTAACATCCAAATTGAAAATTGGGATGTTACGAACCTACCCCCCTTAAGATGAATGTCGCCCTCGAGATTCGGGTTGGCTAGCAAATAGGTGTGGGTGGTCTTTCCATAGGTCTTCTTCTAGCTCCGAGGTGGCATCTTCCTCGGTATGGTGGCTCCACTGAACTTTGCAAAACTTGATGACCTTGCTGCATGTAACTCGACTGGCAAACTCAAGAATCTTGACAGGTTTGTCCTTGTAGGTTAGGTCACTCTCCAACTGAATTGCTTCCAGGGGCACTGTATCTCTCAGATGAATATCGGCCATCTCTGCATGGCACTTCTTCGACTGGGAAACGCGAAAAACATCATGAGCTCCTGACAAACCTTCGGGTCACTCCAATTTATAGGCCACTTCTCCCATACGTTCCAAAACTCGGTATGGTCCTGCAAATCTTGGGGCTAACTTCCCTTGAATCCAAATCGTTTAACTCCTCGAAGTGGCGATACACGTAGATATGCTCTATCTCCGACTTCATAGACTACCTCCTTGCGTTTAGTATTGGCGTAACTCTTCTGCCTGGATTGAGCCACCTTCAGTCTATCATGAATCAACTTAACCTTATCTTCAGACTCCTTGATTAAATATGGTCCGAACAATTGACGGTCTCCCACTTCATCCCACATGAACGGTGTCCTACACCTCCTTCCATACAAAGCTTCAAAAGGGGCCATCTTCAAACTAGCCTGGTAGTTGCTGTTATATGAGAACTCTGCGTAAGGCAAATTATCATCCCAACTAGACCCATAATCTAGCGCACAAGCTCTCAACATGTCCTCCAGAATTTGATTGACTCTCTTAGTATGTCCATCTGTCTGTGGATGAAAGGCTGTACTAAACTCTAGCCTGGTAACCAAAGTCTGGTGCAACTGATTCCAAAACTTCAAGGTAAATTGTGTTCCTCTATCTGATGATGGTCCTCGGAACTCCATGCAGACATACGATCCTGGTCATATATATCTTGGCCAACTTCGCGCTCGTATAAGTGGTTTTCACAGGGATAAAATGAGCCACTTTGGTCAAGCGATCTAGTACTACCCAGATGGAGTCATATCTTGATCGGGTCCTGGGTAATCCGGTGATAAAATCCATGCCCAGTTTTATCCCACTTCCATTTGGGTATCGGCATAGGATGTAGTAATCCTGCTGGCTTTGGATGTTCTGCCTTAACTCTTCGACAGACGTCGGACACAGCTACATACTCGGCAATATCCTTCTTCATACCTGTCCACCAGAAACGTTCCTTCAAATCCAAATACATCTTAGTCTTTCCGGGGTGAACCGAGTATGGCGATTCATGAGCTTCCTAAAGTATTAACTTCCTGATCTCTGGGTCATTGGGCACATAAATACGATCCTCAAACCATAAAGTTTCATGCTCGTACTCACGAAAACCTTTGGCTTTTCCTTTACTCATCTTTTCCTTTATCTCTGCAATCTCCTTATCAGTCTTCTGGGTTTCTCTAATCATTCCCAACAATGTGGATTGAACTTCCAAAGCTGCAACAAATCCTCTCGAAACTATCTCCAATCGAAGTTCCCTGAGATCTTCGGCTAACTCCTGTGGTAATCCTCCGGTTAGGAGAGTATTGACATTACTCTTGCGGCTCAAAGCATCTGCTACAACATTGGACTTTCCTAGATGATAGTGTAACTACATATCATAATCCTTTATGAGCTCCAACCATCTCCTTTGCCTAAGATTCAACTCCTTCTGTGTGAAAATATACTTCAAGCTCTTATGATCCGTGTATACATCACAACGGTTTTCAATAAGGAAATGTCTCCAGGTCTTAAGCGCATGCACTACGGCTGCTAACTCCAAATCATGCGTAGCATAATTCAACTCATGAGGTCGAAGCTGTCAGGAGGCATATGAAACAACTCTTCCGTATTCCATAAGCACACCTCCAAGTCCTTGGCAAGAAGCGTCGCAATACACTTGGAAATCCTTGTGTATATCCGGAATAATTAGCACTGGGGCTGTAACTAAATGTTTCTTCAACTCTAGAAAACTGGCCTCGCATTCCTCGGTCCATTTGAACTTGGTTTCCTTCTTCAATAACCCTATCATGGGCTTCGCAATCTTGGAAAAATTCTCAATGAATCTCCTATAATATCCTGCGAGTCCAAGAAACTGCAGATCTCTCCAACCGAGGTGGGTGCCAACCACTCAGTGACAGACTGAACCTTGGTAGGGTCTACTACTATACCTTCTCCTGATATAACATGTCCAAGAAATCCAACTTCTTTCAACCAAAACTCACATTTACTTAACTTTGCATATAGCTGATGTTCTATGAGCTTCTCGAGAACTAATCACAAATGTTCCTTGTGTTCCTCTTCATTCTTCAAGTACACCAATATATCATCAATGAACACCACAACAAACTTATCCAAGAACTCCATGAACACTTATTCATCATACTCATAAAATAGGTAGGGGCGTTAGTCAATCCAAAAGACATGACCGTGTACTCATATGGCCCATACCTTGTGGTAAAAGCTGTCTTGGGTATATCCTGCTCTCGGATCTTCAGTTGGTGGTATCCTGATCGAAGATCGATCTTGCAGAATACTTTAGCTCCCTGCGGCTGGTCAAACAAATTGTTGATCATCGATAGTGGGTACTTGTTCTTGATCGTTACTTCATTCAATGCATGATAATCAACAACCATTCTCAAAGATCCATCCTTCTTCTCAACTAAGAGCACTAGGCTCCCCACGGTGATGAGCTTGGTCGAATGTAACCTTTCTCCAATAACTCCTTAATCTGTTTCTTAATTTCCTCCAGATCATTTGCGGGCATCCGAAACGGTCTCTTATATATTAGTTCGGTGCCTCGCAATAGCTCTATCAAAAATTCTATATCCTGATTTGGTGGCATGCCTGGTAATTCCTCTAGAAAAACATCAGGGTAATCCTTCACAACTCGCACTTCTTCCCGAACCACTCCCGAGAGGGGATTTACTTGAGTCATCCTTGGCACATGCCTAGATACATACTTGATCCTCTTTCCCTCAGGGGTGGTGAGTAGTATCGACTTACTAGCACAGTCGATGTTTCCTCCATACTTCGATAACCAATCCATACCTAGTATTATATCCAATCCTTGTGACTACAAAATTATTAGGTCTGAGGGAAAAACATGGTTGCCAATGGTTAATGGTAACCGTTCACACCATCGACTGGCCATATACTCTGCTCCTGGAGAGCTTACTAACATGGGTGACCTAAGGGCTAAGGTTGGCAATTTAAACTTGTCCACAAATCCCCTTGATATGTATGAATGCGATGCACCAATGTCAAAAGGAACGAGAGCAGTAAATGACTTAATCAAAAACTTACCGATAACTGCGTCGGGCTGCTCTTCAACTTCCTCCACGTTAACGTGGTTCACCTGTCCTCTGGTGAAAGGGTTGGGCTTCTGTGTTACCATTCGTCAACTCAGAACAATCATTGGCGTAGTGTCCAGTCTTCCCGCACTTGTAACAGGTGACATGATTTAGATCCTTCCTAGCAGGTGTTGCTGGGTTGGAACAGTTCTGGTTGTTGTTTCCTACATTCCGATTTCCATTCTTAGGGCCACTGTGGTTATGTGAACTTCCTCCATTGTGAGTATGGCCTCCATGGTCATGATGGGTATGTCCTCCCGAGTTTGAGGTAAAACGAGGCTTCTGCTAAGCTCCAGAGTTGTACTTCCCCTGTCCATACTTCCTTTTGTGGCTCTCTATCTACTGCTGCTTTCCTTCAATCATAAGAGCCCTGTCTACCAACTCCTGATAGTTAGTGAATGTTGCCACCATCAACTGCATACTCAGCTCGTCATTCAGCCCTTCCATAAACTTCTCCTTCTTCACGGCATCTGTGGCCACATCATTTGGGGCATAGCGAGCTAACTTGTTGAACTCATCCACGTACTGCCCCACAGTACGATTTCCCTGGTGTAAGTTGCGAAAATCATGCTTCTTTATACTCATAGCTCCAGCTGAGACATGTGTAGTGCAGAAAGCTTGCTAAAACTGATCCTAAGAGAAATTGGCCACGGGGAAAGTGGCAGTGTAGTTCTCCCACCATGAGGCTGTGGGTCCATCCAGGTGATGTGTGGCAAAGTGCACCTTCTTAGCATATGTGCAACCTGTGGTGGTCAGCTCCCTTCCAATCTTGTGGAGCCAGTCATCAACAACAATCGACTTGGTGCTACTAGAGAACACCGGCGGATTCAACCTTAGAAACTGGGCTAAGTTGTCAACTGGAGGTGGTGGCGGTGCGTTGTTTAAGGAAGTCACTAGGTACCTGAAAATTGGCATACCAAGCTTCACCAGAACCTACACCGCCACTTTACCAGAAGAGGAGCACTGGATGATTCGAGTTCATGTTCGAGGAAGGACGTTCACACCAGTTACTGAGCCCATAGAGTTTTCCTTTGATGCACCCACCTGGAGTCTAGGAAAGAGCATGGCCACCCACATCGCCATTGGACGCATCGGTGAGGTATAAAACAAGGATCTTAAGGAAATGATCTACAAGATATATGGATGCGAAGATGAGCAATGGGAGATGATTTGCACCAGGAGGGATAAATCCATTGCAGCCTGCATCCAAGAGTTAAACCAGCACATTCATCGTCAGGAGAACCAGACGTGCGCCAGCATGATAGACATGAAGAAGGTGATGACCAGGAACATGGAGCTAGAAGAGGAACTCAAGTCTACACACGATGGATATGAAGAAGAAATTGCAGTACTACTAGAGAAGAATGAAGACCTAAAGAAGAAGCTAGGAATATTCATGGGAGATCCCGAACCCGAGGAGGACAACCATCCTGAAGACTACATCATAATCGATGACACCGACTCTGACCCCGTAGTGATGATGATTATGAAGACGAAGTTGGAGCAGATATCATGGAGTCTTCCACCGATCAAAATTTCTAGATGACCACCAGATTATCATTAGTATTTTCCCATGTATATAGTAATAGTCCGAGCATTTTGTAACAGTAGCTTAGATCGATTGTATGATCTTGTTTGAATTGAGTGGTGTGAAATGAATGTGTTTGTCTCATGTGCACATGGGTAGTGAATTTCTCTTTAGACCTCACTCTATTATGTTCACACCCCGCTAAAACCTATCAGATGCCTCCGAGACGTGACCCCGGATTTGTCTTTAGCGAACGAATTCGTTTGTTAGTCTCTGTTAGCGGACATTCGTTCGTTAGGTTTTTTATTTTCAGTTTTATTTCCAGCCAGGGACCTATCTGTAATAACTTTTATCACAGATTAGTCCCTGATCTTCAAAACCTCGCTACTTTTTACTCGATTGTCCAAATCTAGTGAAACCAACGCCAAAATCTTCATCTTGTTCCCTTTGTCCAAATAATCAACATGAATATGATTTTGGAAATTTAAAATTTGGTTTCCAGCATATTTGAATTTGAACTTCTTTTGATCATAGTTTGAGTTTTGTATCTCCGATTTGATTGATTGTTTTTACAAATTGAAGCTCTTCTCTTGAACTTCCTGTTTAGATCTTTTCTCTTTGTTTTAACTTTGCATTTTATGCTTGAGTGCTTATGTATGCTATTGTTTGTTCACGATAGTGTTCCCGGAGTGTGAGGCTTGCTACTACGAATCACTAGGGTTTTCCGATCGTCGGCAAGGCAAGTAACACTTTGATCATATCCCTTTATTACTCAGTTTTTTATGCATTGGTTTCAACCCTCAAACACTGCATTGAGTAGGACATGATAACATGTGGGTATTTGGGAAGTAGTTGATGAGGTAGGAACCTGTTACCTTTATTTCAAACCTTGGGTGTTACTACGTTATGCTTATACTGTTATGCTATGCTCATAGACGTGGATTGGTTTTGAGAGAATTCATGAAAGATGTGAGAGTTATTGTTAACTAAGGTTTAACTTAAGGTGGCTACTTTAATACACATCTGGGTGGATCGGTTGTGGGCACTTGGGGAATTCCGTGTGCAGCCACAAGCCATTATGGGCTTTGGCATACTTGAGTATGTTGTGTGACCTCTTTTAGTGGTAGACTAGCAGATGTAGGGGATGTAGGTGGTACGGTCTACCCATCGTAAAGAGTTAATGCTTCTGAAAGACTATGTCTCGATCATCCGTTTCTCAAACATCATGTAGTGCGAGAAATGTAATGGAGGAGATCGAGTCTTGTGGGGAAAAGTGCGCAAACCTCTGCAGTAATCATGGTTAGCGTGTCCCCGGTTATGGACATCTTGAGTATCTGGTACTTGAATTATTATGTTGATCTCATCACTCTACTTAAGTAATCTGTTGGGTTATTAAACTTTTAATTGGGATTGAGTTGGGGTTACATTCTCAATGTTTTCAACAAACTTTGTAGTTAAATAAAATATATTCCTTTGTTGTAGGGAAAAACTAGCTTTATGCAAAAGATAAACCATAGAGCTTCCACCAGCCATATATGCATGTAGTGATAGCTGTTATTTGTTCATTACTCTATAGTGTTATCTTGCCAGCATATTCCATGTGCTGACCTAGACAGGCTGCAATGTATTATGTTGCAGAATTTTTCAGACGAAGAGTAAGGTGCGCTAGGTCGTTGTCATGCACTCAGTTTTGCTGTGGAGTTGGATGGACTCTTCTATCTTCAAAGCTTCCGTTGTTATCTTATTTAGATGGCCTTCAGCCATATTATTGTAATAAGTTCTCTTTTCAGACATTCGATGAAATAAGTGTGTGATTGAACTCTGTTATAAATCCTCGAGTACTGTGTGTGTCAGTAATACCGTTTGAGGTTGGGTCGCTACAAGATGGTATCAGAGCACACGCTGACTATAGGACGCGACCACCAGGGTAAGCCATAGGACACTTGTCAAAACCGGCGGATCTCGGGTAGGGGGTCCCGAACTGTGCGTCTAGGCGGATGGTAACAGGAGACAAGGGACACGATGTTTTTACCCAGGTTCGGGCCCTCTCGGTGGAGGTAAAACCCTACTCCTGCTTGATTAATATTGATGATATGGGTAGTACAAGAGTAGATCTACCACGAGATCAAGGAGGCTAAACCCTAGAAGCTAGCCTATGGTATGATTGTTGTATGATGAAGTTGTCCTACGGACTAGAACCCTCCGGTTTATATAGACATCGGATAGGGTTAGGGTTACACAGAGTCGGTTACAATGGTAGGAGATCTTGAATATCCGCATCGCCAAGCTTGCCTTCCACACCAAGGAAAGTCCCATCCGGACACGGGACAAAGTCTTCAATCTTGTATCTTCATAGTTCTGGAGTCCGGCTGAAGGTATAGTCCGGCTACCCGAACACCCCCTAATCCAGGACTCCCTCAGTAGCCCCTGAACCAGGCTTCAATGACGATGAGTCCGACGCGCAGATTGTCTTCGGCATTGCAAGGCGGGTTCCTCCTCCAAGTTCTTCAAGAAGATTTTAAACACCAAGGATAGTGTCCGGCTCTGCAAAATAAGTTTCCACATATTGCCATAGAGAGAATAATATCAACACAAATCTAATCTACTGATGTATTCCGCAGCGTGACATCACACTACGGCCAAGTCCTTTACTCGAATCGTTTTTACTTTTCCACCTCAGCACGTTTAGCAAGGCGGTTTCCTTGGCACGTCTTGTCAAAGCAGAGATTGTGTCCCCCCTTTTATGGGATTCTCATCAATACGAATGTGGGTAACCCAACTGCGCCATTTATCACGGCTCTTAGGAGGCAAGCGAGTTTTACTAGGCTGGTGGGGACACACAACCGCATCCGCCCATATAAGGGGATAAGGATCCACCTTTTTACCTACGCCTTCTTCGTCCTTTGCCTACCCATCTCCTGCGCACTCGAGCTCTAGCGCCCAAGCCCACACTTCCTACCTCAACCTCCTCCAGCAATGTCCGGAGCGGGAGGCAAGTGGATGGTCTCCTCCGTCACGGAGGGCCATGTCAAAAAGCTAAGGAAGGCCGGATACTTGTCCAAGGACATCGCGCACCGGCTTCCCGAGGAAGGGCAGCTTCTCCCCACCCCAAGGCCCCATGAGAGGGTAGTATTCCTTCCCCACTTCCTCCGCGGACTGAGTTTCCCACTCCACCCATTTGTCCGGGGGCTCATGTTCTACTATGGCCTGGATTTCCACGACTGACCCCGAACTTCGTCCTCAACATCTCGGCGTTTATCGTCGTGTGCGAGGCTTTCCTCCGCATCCGCCCCCATTTTGGCCTATGGCTCAAGACCTTCAATGTCAAGCCCAAGGTGGTGCGCGGCAGCCAGGCGGAGTGCGGAGGCGCCATGGCGAGCAAGATGGCCAACGTCCTATGGATCAAGGGCTCCTTCGTGGAGACCCTGAAGGGTTGGCAATCGTGGTGGTTTTACATCATCGAGCCGCGTGATCCGAAATGGATTGCAGCCCCCGAGTTCCGATCCGGACCCCCCACGCGGCTTATGTCCTGGAAAGAGACGGGCCTGTCGTGGGGCGATGAAAAAGAGGTGACCGGATTGCAGACATGCATCCAGTCCCTGGTGAGCAAGCCGATCAAGCTTGTCAATGTAGTCTAGGTCATGCTCGTCCGCCGGATCCTCCCGTGTTAACAATGGGACTTTACTCTGTGGGAGTTCGACCCGGCGCAGCACCAAACCCTTAACAGGCTCTTCGACACGACGTATGAAGACGTCTGGAAGGTGCTAACCAAAGGCGCCGAGGCTCCCACATCCGCTTCCGAGAACCGCGGATACAGCTCGCAGCGGCACGCTAGCGAGGTAAGCTATTTTCACCTTTTACAGGATGTTAAGTTTTTCCATAGTTTGACTCTATGCGGGTTCTAAACTCCCCCACCTTTGACAGGCTTGGCAGGCGCAGTCCGGATCGATTAACTGTCCGGCTCCCTTGCCCGAAGACCCAGCCCCTGCTCTCCTAGTGAAGCTGCTGGTTCCGGCGCCTTATGTGGTGCCGGAGAAGAAGGCTAAGAAGAAGAAGGCCACGGGGACACGAAAGAGTGCCCGTAATGTGGTGGTGTCGGACTCGTCATCCGACAAGTCCGAGACGCTCTCCTCCCGTGAGAACGAGGAGGAGGAAGAAGAAAACTCTCCCCTCCAGCGGGGGGAGGAAAGAAAAGGAAAGCCGCCCCAACGGGGGAGGCCGAAGGGTCCAGGAAGAGGAAGACCCCTCCGCCGAACTACTCCCCCGATGACGAAGAGGACGAAGAGGAGTGGCCAGATAGGGCCAAGCGTCCGGCGAAATCGTAAGTATTCGGATATCAGAGTAACTCATGACGTTCCTTTGTCGCATTGCTTTCCCTAATGTCGAACATAATTATGCAGCCCGCCTCGGGCCAAACTCAACGAGTCGTCGAGCGGCTCCCTGGATTCATCGAACGTGAACTCAGTTCTGCCCGCTTTCTCCCCCCGCACTGCAGACGACGCCGAAGTGGCATCGCAACGAGCTCCGGGGCAGGAGGAGGTGGTCCTGGAGGAGCCGCAAGGCGACCTCCCGGACTCCAGGAGTAAAGGCGACAAGACCCCCTAGGGCTCCAAGTCCGGCTTTGTGCCGGACACCGCGCCGGAATCTTCAACAGTTCCGGACCGCGGTAGGCGAACTCCTTCCAAGAGGAGCAAGCCTTCTGAGCCGGCGGCCTCCGTCCAACCGGAGGTGCCGGACAATCTGCTGGAGGTTCTTGACGGCGCCTCCATCGACGAGGAGCACCGTACTATTATGAGTACGGTGATCCAGAAGGTTCAGTCCGCCAAGAGCGGACTGAGTGAAGCTTGCGCTAGCCTTCTAACAGGCTTCGAGGTAAGTAAAAAATATGTAAGAATATAACCGCATAGACAGTAGCCCCTGATGCTCTGTTTGGCGTTCGGAAAGAAAAGCCGAATAGAGGATCTATTAAATGTCCAGGAGTCTAACAACAAAGAGTCAATATGCAGGCTTCGCTGCTAGCCACCGCCGCACTGACTGCGGAGGTGGGTGCCCTGAAACAGGGACTCCAGCGGACCGAGCAAGAGCTCGGCCTTGCCAAGCGGCAGCTCGAGGAGAAAGAAGGTAAGAAATACCTTACAGAAAAAGTGCCTATAAAAAGACGTGATTGCAAAAAATAACAGGATTGTACTGCTTATTGTAGGGGCCACGACTGAGGTGGCGACCCTCAAGCAGGCGCTGTCCGAGGCCGAAAAGAAAGCGGCCGCGGAGTGCACCGAGCGAGAGAAACTTGAGGCCCAAGTCGGCGAGGTGCAGCAAGAGCTTCAGGCTCTCATGAAAAAACATGAGAGTTTGGAGCTTGAGTCAAAGACGCAAGCGTCCGAGCTCACGGCGGCCCTTGAGACTGCCAAGTTTGCCAAGGCCGAAGCCCAAAAGGCCCTCCAAGAGTTGGAGGAGATGAAAAAGATAGCAGCGGGTAAGGCATTCTTTATGCAAAGCAGAAATATTAAAGTGAACTACTTGTTACTTACCCGAATCCGGAGCTCTCCAGGGGCATTCGCAGATCTTCCCCGCAGCGTATCCGACACCGCCACATTCCACGGAGCTGAAGAGGGCAGCTCGATGGAGAAGGTGTTCTGGTCTTAGTACGCTGAGGCCGGACACCCTGTGCCCTTGAGCGACCAGCTGAAGCAGCTGGTCGAGCTCCACAAGGTGGCCGAACAGGCCATGAAGGGCTTCATAGTTCGGCTGTGGCCCGGAGAGGCCCTGCCTGGGAGCTACTTCGGGCTGGTGCGGCGGCTGGTGGAGGCCTGTCCAAGGCTCGAGGTTATCAAGCGCTCCATCTGCATCGAAGGTGCCCGTAGGGCCCTTGCCCGTGCAAAGGTGCACTGGGGTAAGCTGGACGGTGAGAAGCTTGTGAGGGACGGGCCGCCGCCGGGGAAGGAGCATCGCAAGCCTGAGAACTACTATAAGGATGTTCTTGCGGGTGCCCGCCTTGTGGCGGATGAATGTACCAAGGATGTAATTTTTGAATGAACTCACTCGTATTTATCCTGTGGGCTGAAAACTTGTTCATATGCGCTAAGCAATGCTTGTTGAATTTAAAATATTACTTTGTGTGCGGCCGTTTATCAAAAAAATTGAGAGATGGCCAGTCGTCGGCTTCTGCCCCCATGCCACTAGTGCTGGGGTGTTCGGGATAAACCTGAGCGCTCTTTTTCCCATAGTTGGGTCCTTCGAGGGAGGCGCTCAGCACAACGAACCAGGCAATCAGACTATAATGCTTGAACACTCTCACTTAGCCATAGAACTCTATAATTTTAAATTTCGGCGAAGCCCCTAGTTTGGAAGACTGAGTTCGGGGCGCTATCCACGCCTTGGCCGGACAAAGCCGGCTCCTCGCTCGAAGCGGCATAAGTCTTTAGGGACTCGAAAAACCTCTCGAACAGCGACCGGTCTCTCGCCTCATCATGACAGTCAGTTTTAGCTTTCTCCACTGAGGTGCTTAACCCAGCTCAACTGGGGCATAATCGCAGTGGTTCTCCTAGTGCTACCTTAGCCGATATAGCGGAACGTAAGGCACCAAAACATAGGAGCCGGGTAAACCCAACTATTGACCCAAATCATGATTCGGAGCCGATGCATATAGTGCTATAAGTTCGGGGTGCCGCACTTGTGAAAGTGTACGGGCTTCTCACACCATATTGAGGGGTACTGAAGCCCTTGGCGTGTTTGCCGTACCATGGTGTACGGGTGCAACATGTCATTTAATAAACATATATATGAAAGGAGGATAATGCAAAAAATAGACAAAAAGCTATGCATTGTTTATAGAAAGGCTGCTATCAAAGCAGAACGATACAAGTAGTGCGATAAGCAAAAGATATTGGGCTATTTAACATGTCCTGGCTAGGAGCAGGCCGCGGAATTATATGCCAAAACAGGTATACTGCTCGTAACAGAGACCACCTGGGAGTTCCATAATGCGGCATGGCTTGTCTGCTTCCCTGGATCTTGCATCGTTTGTGCGGCAGTTGAATTGCCGAACAGGTCGTCCGAAGTATGGAGTCCTGAAAGTAAGAGAAAATTAAAAAAAGAATTCGGCAGCCCCTAGTACGTTTTAAGCCGTATTTTGGGATTGCCGTTATTGTGCCCCTTCCCCTGTGCCCATGGTATTTCTAGAGCGTAGTTATGTACGTGAGGCACTGGTTTCGCTATGTCGCGAGGGCTGGGGTTGGGGCCGCATTGCTACGCCTGCTCAGAACGTGCCAGGCGGTCTTGTTGTAGGTTACTCCGGGCGCGCTTGGCAGTGTCTGGCTTTTTAACGGCCGGACTGGAGAATTGCCTAAGAAGGCTGCTTTGTACTTCCGCTGCGAGGGCCGCCATGTGCTCCTCCGTACGGAGGGAGCGTTCGATGTTTCCGTTGACCGTGATTACTCCTCGAGGGCCTGGCATCTTGAGCTTGAGATATGCGTAGTGCGGCACCGCATTGAACTTTGCAAATGCGGTTCGCCCGAGCAGGGCGTGATAGCCACTGCGAAACGGGACTATATCGAAGATTAACTCTTTGCTTCGGAAATTGTCCGGAGACCCGAAGATCACTTCAAGTTTTACTGAGCCTGTACAGTTGGCCTCTACACCTGGTATAACGCCTTTAAAGGTCGTTTTTGTGGGCTTAATCCTCGAGGGATCGATGCCCATTTTCCGCACTGTATCTTGGTAAAGCAGGTTCAGGCTACTTCCGCCGTCCATGAGGACTCTTGTGAGATGAAATCCGTCGATAATTGGGTCGAGAACCAATGCGGCGAAGCCGCTGTGACGGATGCTAGTGGGGTGGTCCCTTCGATCAAAAGTGATCGGGCAGGAGGACCATGGGTTGAACTTTGGGGCGACTGGCTCCATCGCGTATACGTCCCGTAGCGCACGCTTCCGCTCCCTCTTGGGAATGTGGGTTGCGTATATCATGTTCACTGTCCGCACTTGTGGGGGAAAAACCCTTTTGTCCACTGTTGTTCGGCGGCCTGGGCTCCTCCTCGTCATCGCTATGCAGCCCCTTGTCTTTATTTTCGGCTCTTAGCTTGCCTGCCTGCTTGAACACCCAACAATCCTTATTGGTGTGATTGGCTGGCCTTTTGGGGGTGCCATGTATCTGGCACAAGAGGTCGAGTATTCGGTCCAAACTGGACGGGCCCTGGGTATTCTTTTTGAATGGCTTTTTCCGCTGACTGGATTTATAGCCTCTGAATCCGGCATTAACTGCCATGTCTTTGTTGCTGTCGCTGCTAACGTGGCGCTTTTGCTTATTCTGACGTGTACTGCCACTTTTGTCCTTGGTATCCGAATTACCAGGGTTCTTTGCTAAGTTGTTACTGCGAGCTAGCCAGTTGTCTTCTCCCACGCAAAAGCGGGTCATGAGTGTCGTGAGGGCTGCCATGGACTTCGGCTTTTCCTGTCCCAGGTGTCGGGCAAGCCACTCGTCGCGGATATTATGCTTGAAGGCTGCTAGGGCCTCTGCGTCCGGATAGTCGACTATCTGGTTTTTCTTTGTTAGGAACCGTGTCCAGAATTGCCTGGCCGATTCCTCTGGCTGCTAAATTATGTGGCTTAAGTCATCGGCATCCGGTGGTCGCACATAAGTGCCCTGGAAGTTGTCGAGGAATGCGGCTTCCAGGTCCTCCCAAGAACTGATTGAGTCTGCTGGCAAGCTGTTAAGCCAATGCCGGGCCGGTCCCTTAAGTTTGAGCGAGAGGTATTTGATGGCGTGTAGATCATCGCCGCGGCCCATGTGGATATGGAGGAGATAATCCTCAATCCATACCGTAGGATCTGTTGTTCCATCATATGATTCGATGTTTACGGGTTTGAAACCCTCTGGAATTTTATGATCCATTACTTCGTCTGTGAAGCATAATGGGTGTGCGGCGCCTCTATACTGGGCTATATCATGACGCAGCTCGAAGGAGCTATGTCTGTTGTGTTCGGCCCGGCCGGATTTGTTGTATCCGGAATGAAGATCACCTTCATGTGTCGTGGGGCGCCTGCTCGATCCGTAGATCGATCTTGTTTGTCTTGCCTTGTTCTCCAGTACGTCTCGCAGGTCTGGCGCATTTTCCCGTGCCTTGGTTGAACGGCGCCGGGGCATGGCTTGGGTGGAGGGCCGAGAGGCCTCTCTGTCGCGACCGCGAGGTGGCCGGTCGGCCATGTCGTGTGCTGGTGATGTAGGTGCTTCCTTCTCTGATTGGGGTAGCGGCCTGTGCTTTGGGTAACTCTTGGAGGGGCGTTTGAGTTCATACTCTTCGGCTGCAAGGACTTCGGTCCATCTGTCGGCTAGCAAATCTTGATCAGCTCTAAGTTGTTGCTGCTTTTTCTTGAGGCTGCTTGCCGTGGCTAAAAGCCTACGTTTGAAATGCTCTTGTTCGGCGGGGTCTGATGGTACGACGAACTCATTGTCGTCGAGGCTTGCCTCGTCTTCAGAGGGAGGCATATAGTTATCATCCTCAACCTCTCGGTCTGCCGCTCTCTCATGAGGGCTGGCTTCTCCATCTTCCTATGCCGAATCTTGCTGTAGGGGGTGTTCTTCGGCGCTATTCGGGGTAGTATTGTCTCCCGTGTCGGAATCACCGTTTTTGCTTTGGCGGGATTTAGAGCGGCGCCGCTGACGCCGGCGCTTTGGCTGTTTCTTGGAGGTGTCATCCTCCGTTGTTCCATCGCCATCTCCATCTTTTGGAGTATCCACCATGTATATATCATATGACGAGGTGGCCTTCCAGCGCCCTACAGGTGCTGGTTCCTGTTCGTCTCCTGCATCGTCGTCCATGCTGTCGATGTCTGCGGAGTCGAAGTTGAGCACGTCGTTTAAATTGTTGACAGTGGCTACCAAGTGGGTGGTGGGTGGGCTTTGAATTTCTTCATCGTCCGTATCCCATCCTTGCTGACCGTAGTCCGGCCAGGGCTCTCCTGATAAAGAGAGAGACTTTAGAGAATTCAGGATGTCGCCAAAAGGCGAGTGCTGAAAGATGTCCGCAGCGGTGAACTCCATTATCGGCGCCCAATTGGATTCGATCGGCAGGGGCACGGGGGGTTCGGAGTTCGGAGAGGAATCCACCTCCTTGGAGTCACGGACCGTGCGAAACGCGGGGCTGACGTTTGGCTCGACCGCCTTTGAGATCGTAGCCCCCGAGGTGACGTCCAACCGCTCATCCTCGATTGGCGCAAGAGGCTCCGAATAAAGGGTCGGAACCGGTGCTTGTGCGGCCTCTAGGGCACTGTTCGGCGACAGAGCTAGATCATGCCTCTCGACACAGTGCGGCGCGCTCAGCTGTGGCTTGAATCCGTCAAAGATCGAATCCCCGCGGGTGTCTGCCGTGTAGTTTAAGCTTCCAAACCTGACCTGATGGCCAGGGACGTAGCTTTCGATCTGCTCCAGGTGGCCAAGCGAATTGGCCCACAGTGCGAAGCCACCGAAGACGAAGATCTATCCGGGGAGAAAAGTCTCACCCTGGACCGCATCGTTGTTGATGATCAAAGGAGCCATCGAGCCCAAAAGTGACGACACAGAGGAACTCTCAATGAAAGCACCAATGTCGGTGTCAAAACCGGCGGATCTCGGGTAGGGGGTCCCGAACTGTGCGTCTAGGCGGATGGTAACAGGGGACAAGGGACACTATGTTTTTACCCAGGTTCGGGCCCTCTCGATGGAGGTAAAACCCTACTCCTGCTTGATTAATATTGATGATATGGGTAGTACAAGAGTAGATCTACCACGAGATCAAGGAGGCTAAACCCTAGAAGCTAGCCTATGGTATGATTGTTGTATGATGAAGTTGTCCTACGGACTAGAACCCTCCGGTTTATATAGACACCGGATAGGGTTAGGGTTACACAGAGTCGGTTACAATGGTAGGAGATCTTGAATATCCGCATCTCCAAGCTTGCCTTCCACGCCAAGGAAAGTCCCATCCGAACACTGGACGAAGTCTTCAATCTTGTATCTTCATAGTCCTGGAGTCCGGCTGAAGGTATAGTCCGGCTACCCGAACACCCCCTAATCCAGGACTCCCTCAACACTCTTCTCTACTCATTTCTGACTCTTCCCCATTTTCTACTCTATAGATGGCGGACCCAAGGAAGAAGTTCACTCAACTGGATGATGACACCCCTTTCGGATAACACTTATGCACAGAAACATGACCGTTTGAGGATGGGTTGCTACACTAGTTTGTATTGCTTATGATTTTGTTGAATTGCATCTGCGTATCTTACAACTTATACCTGCAACGATCACTTACCCATAAGACACATTTAACTTGGGAGTGTGATGTAGGTTTCATCTTGCATTGTCTTCTAGCTTGTACTGCTTCTAATTTCTTGAAATGGCACTTACGACGAGACACTCTTTACCTGATAGAGTGATATTAGTTTCATGTTCATATGGTGCCTAGCATTCATTTCTTCTAATTTTGTTGAAATACCTTCTGCTTACTGTTTTCCATACATATTCCATCCTCCTATCGTACGTCTGAATATGCAATGCTATCTTTTTTGTATATATTCCATCCTCCTATCTTGCGCTTGCCTTACATCAAAGTAGTGTTCGTCTGTATCTTGCATCAACCAGTTATGCAGAGCTAACTTTATTCATCTTCTTTTGGTTTTGAGTTCATAAGGAAATATCAGAAAATAGGAAGGAAAAGAGTAAGTTAGGAGATGTTGGTGGTCCTCCGGACCGACGCAAACAAAAACTCTCTACATTTGCCACTACTACTGCTAATGAAGTTGAAGTCTCAAGTCCACATGATGAGTTCATCTCTCGTACTCCACCATTGCAGGTGCTTGCTCTAAGTTGACAGTGTGATAATTGGTTTCATGTTGCATATGTTGTTTAGCCTATATTTCTTCTATTTTGATTAAGTTGCACCTGTTGATTTTATACGTTATACATGTGCATATGACATGCCTTTCTGTGTCTAAAATACACTGCATCTATCAATCATACCATGTTCTTACATCAAAGTACTGCTGTTGTGTATCCCGCATCAGTCAATCATGATTGGACGCTTTTAACATGGCAGTTTGATAGTGGTTGCATCTTGCATTGATTTCTATGTTGTACTACTTCTAATTTTTCGAGATGCCATTTATGACAAGACACTTTTAACTAGGCAGAGTGATATTGGTTGCATCTTTCATATGGTGTCTAGCTTGCATTACTTATATTTTCTTGAAAATCCTTCTGCTTAGTTTACACATCGTAGCTATGAATATGTCACGCCGTCCTGTTTTTCTTACATATTCCATCCTCATATGGTTGTCTTACATCAAAGTATTGCTTGTCTGTATCATGCACCAATGAGTTCTGAAGTGCGATTTTATTCTTTTGTGTTGTGGGTATGCCTTGACATGGCGAAGTCAAAAAAGAGCAAGGAAAAGAATATAGTAGGGAATGGTGTTACTCATCGGCTTAAACGGAAAAGGATCTGCCCTCGAGATTCTGCTGGTACTTATAGTGCAGTAGAAAGTCCAAGTCCACTGGCTAAATCTACAAACATAGTATCACCTGCTCCACCAGCTGCCGCATCCGCTTCAATAGTACCAGCATCTCAACGAGTTACTCATTCATTTGCTCCGGAACTGGCCAGTTCCCAAGCTGCATTCACACCTAACACTACTTCCGAAGCACTGCTGACACAACAAGACTTGGTAAGATCAGATGAACCTCATGAGCATCAACACCAAGACGGTACCTGACCGAGTCAAGTTGCAGTTGCATGCTCCTTTATATGTACTCTCACAGTTTCATGTGCACTAACACTTTCCATATTCGTTGTTGAACTAGCACCACGGCGCAAGTGGAAACAGACATCAGGGATAATGCTTGATAGATCAACAAAATCTAAAGGAGGAAGAATGGTGTAACGCCCTGATCCCGTTGCGCTAGGTGTCTTCTAGTTATTCGCTGTCTTTGCCATGTAATTTTCTTGCGTGTTGCATCTTGCCATGTCATCATGTGCATTGCATCATCATGTTTTCAAAACCTGCATCTGTCCAGGTCTCCCCGTCCTCTCTGTTGTCCGTTCTGAGCCCAACCACACTTGCACGCGCCCGCGGCATGTCTGAAATATTATTTTATAAGTGGTTGGAAAATGTTCCCGGAATGGGTTGAAAGTTGTCATGCGGTGTTGTTATGTTGTTAGTATGTCGCCTGCCAAGTTTCATCGCATTCGGAGTTCGTTTGACGCCCCAATGATTAACTATAGCGGCAATATAGCCGGTCAAACATCGGACGTTTTCGGTCTCCGAAAACTGTTGCCGGGCTTTCCCTCTCTTTCCTCCCTAGACCGTCTACACAGTCCACTACCTACCGCCAGGCCCAATCTAACCTCTCTCGTCAGCCCACGGCCCTCCTCGCGCGCGCATCCGAAAGTTGTCCCGGACCCGACCCGGGCAGTCGTCACCGTTGGATTCGGATCATCCCCAAACATCTATAAAACATCACAGTTTTCTTATTTGGAAATCCTAGTCTATTTTTCTTTACCGCTCGATTTTAATTAGAGGACCAGATTATCCCCTACCCAAAAATCATATTGCTATATATAGTCCAACCATAGACCAATCCCTAAAACTTAGACTTCTTGTCCCATCGCGCCGCCACCCGCTCAATCCCCATCGGGATCACCCACAGCCAACCTGTAACACCCTCGATGCGACTATAGCTCCCACTGTCGAGGCACGACTTAGAGACATAATCGCATTGAAGGCATATGTCGCAAGTTAGGCAATCTTCACAACATCCCATGTAATATGAATAATAAAGGGAGATAACATAGTTGGCTTACACTCGCCACGTCAATCAAGTACATAAATAACATTACATCATACAAACACTCATGGCCCGACTACGGCGCCAAAATAAAAGATAACCCAACATGTGACACGGTCCCGATCACCCCCAACTGGGCACCACTACTGATCATCGGGAAAGGAAACATAGTACCGTTGAGAGTCCTCGTCGAACTCCCACTTGAGCTCAAGCGCGTCTCCTGGAGCGGAATCATCAGGCCCTGCATCTGGTGTAATAGTAATCTGTGAGCCACAGGGACTCAGCAATCTATCACCCTCGCGATCAAGACTATTTAAGCTTATAGGTATGGCAAGGTAAAATGTGTGGAGCTGCAGCAAGCGACTAGCAAGTATGGTGGCTAACTTATTCGCAAAAGAGAGCGAGAAGAGGAGGAAAAGCATGAGCGAGAAACTAGAGAGCCACCTACGCAAACATTACTCCAACATCGTGTCCACTTCCCGGACTCCGCCGTGAAGAGGCCATCACGGTAACACACTCAGTTGATTCATTTTAATTAAGTTAAGGTTCAAGTTATCTACAACCGGACATTAACAAATTCCCATCTGCCCATAACCGCGGGCACGGCTTTCGAAAGTTCAAATCCCTGCAGGGGAGTCCCAACTTAGCCCATGACAAGCTCTCGTGGTCAACGAAGGAATAGACCTCCTCCCAAGACGTTCCGATCAGACTCGGTATCTCGGTTCTTCAAGACACTTCGACAGGTTAAAACAAGAGCAGCAACACCGCCCGAATGTGCCGACAAATCCCGATAGGAGCTGCACATATCTCGTTCTCAGGGCACACTCAGATGAGACTAGCTACGAGTAAAACCAACCCTCAAGTTTCCCCGAGGTGGCCCCGCAGGCAGCTCAGTTCGGACCAACACTCAAAGGAGCACTGGCCCGGGGGGGGGTTAAATAAGATGACCCTCAGGCTCCGAAACCCAAGGGAAAAAGAGGCTAGGTGACGAATGGTAAAACCAAGGTTGGGCATTGCTGGAAAAGCTTTAATCAAGGCGAACTATCAAGGGGTTCCCATTATAACCCAACCGCGTAAGGAACGCAAAATCCGGGAACATACACCGATATGACGGAAACTAGGGCGACAAGAGTGGAACAAAACACTAGGCGAGAGGCCGAGCCTTCCACCCTTTACCAAGTATATAGATGCATTAAGATAACATAGCAATATAATGATATCCCAACAAGTAAATAAATGTTCCAACAAGGAACGGCCTTCCAATCTTCACCTGCAACTAGCAACGCTATAAGAGGGCTGAGCAAAGCGGTAACATAGCCAATCAACGGTTTGCTAGGACAATGGTGGGTTAGAGGTTTGACTGGCAATTTGGGAGGCTTGAAAGCGTGTGTTAGGCATCGTAGCATTGGCATAGCAAAAGAGCGAGCAAACTAGCATAGCAAAGATAGTAGTGATTTCGAGGGTATGATCATCTTGCCTGCAAAGTTGTCAGAGTTGACTGGATCCTCGAAAGCAAACTTAACGGGCTCCTCGTTAGCGAACACGTCTCCGGCTCTACCCAAACAATACAAACAAGCAACAAGGACACAATCAACCACGTGCAAGGATCAAACAATATGATGCAATGATGATATGCTATGCGGGATGCGATGCGGGATGCATATGCAAGATATGACAGGAAATGCAAGAACCTGGCCTCAACATGGAAATCCAAGTGTGCCACTGGGAAGATGAGATGAAATCGATTGAAAACGATATAAAGAACGCCGGAATCGGAGTTACGGTTTGGAAATGGGAAGCGATTCAAAATTGACACCGGTCTGCAATTTACAGCAAGTAGCCATCTAAATGCAACGAGATGAACATGCTACAGCACTCAAACATGACAACAAAATACATGGCAGGGATACATTCATGATGTTTAACAAAAGTCTAGCACTGAGCTACGGCCAATTCATCCATTAACACGTTCAAACAAGCATGGCAAAAAAATGCATATGGCAAACAGATCTCAGACTTGGTGAAATCAACACTTGTCTGTAATTTCAGATCAGATAGCACTCTTCGGAGCAACAAAACTACATGCTACAGGACCTGAACATGGCAAAGGTAAAGCATGGCATGGAGCTACTCAAAGAGATTAACAAAAGTCCCTTAGTGACCTTGAGCCAAAAGGGATCAGAAAATTCAATTGCAAGCATGTGAACATAGCAAAAACATAATCAGTTTTCAGACTTGGTGAAAACTGGAGCATGCTGAAAACAGATATCAAGTAGGCATGTTTACGAGCTCGATGCACTCACTACGGTGCAACTCATGAAAAACTAAGCATACACCCATCAAGAACACACAAAATGCAAGCTAGACATGGCAAGAACAATAGCATAGCATGCACGGATCAACTACAACATCCTCGGCAAAATTGCAAACAAGTTGACAATCTGCCCAGATTCACAAAGTAGCAAAAGTAGAGCTTGATTGACTCAATCTAGGGTGCTCCACAATTGCAAACAAAGTCATGGATGGATATAGCACTACAATATTAACAAAACATCCTTACTGATCATCCTCAAAAGAGGCACGGATCACTAGGAAACAACATGAACATATGGCAACATGAAAAAAAAAGCTCAAGGACTTAGTGGAAATGCTAAGTCCCTGAAAACAGAATTACCAAGTGCACCACTTGGCAAGCTTGTGCTAGTCACCACACACATCACAAAAATACATGGGTTGCACCTCTGGAAAGATTACAAAACCCTTAACAAAACATATGTAGAACATCAGGGCATATCATGCACACATTAATCATGGCAAAAATGACAAAAACCTAAATGGAGTAGCAGATCTGACAATTATCTCAAGTAGCCCTCTTCTAATAGCATTTAGGGCATCAAGATGAATTCAAATGAAAATGATGCAATGGAATGAAATGATGTACTCTCTGAGATGAACATTTTGATATGCTATATGCATGAATCGGAGCTACGGATGCAAAGTTACGAGGCTATGAACATGAGCACTTGGATCTGGAATTTCGGGACTTAGAAGAAAAAAAGGAACCACCAGATCTAGGGTTTCGGTGGCACGCAATCCGAGGTCGACCGGATCTTCGCCGGAGTAGCTGCGCGGGGAGGCGAGGGGGAGGTCGCCCCGGCCTCTCCCGGCCGGATCCGGCGGCGGGGAGGCGGCTGGGCGAGGCTCCCGCGACGGCGGCGAGGTTCCAGTGGCGGTGGCCGGCGACGAGGCGGCGCGCAGGCGGCGGCGTCCGAGGCGGCAAAAGCGGCGCGGGCGAGCGGCGTCGGGGAGGAGAAGGGCGCGGGCGGCGCGGCGTCTGCGGGCCGCGGGGTCCCCGGCTGGGCCGCGCAGGCCTCGGGCGGTGCCGGCTTGCCACGTGGCAGGCGGCTAGAGGCCACGGGCGTCGGCGGACGAAATGTCCGGCGCGGCGGACATGTCCGGTGCGCGCGAGGTGGATTTTTTAGGGTTTCGGGGGAGAAAGAGATCTGAATTTCGGGGGGGGGGTCTATTTATAGGCATAGAGGGAGCTAGGAGAGTCCAAATGAGGTGCGGTTTTCGACCACGCGATCGTGATCGAACGATCTAGAAGATGGAGAAGGCTTAGGTTGGTTTTGGGCCAAATTGGAAGGGTGTTGGGCTGCAACACACATGAGGCCTTTTCGGTCCCTCGGTTAACCGTTGGAGTATCAAACGAAGTCCAAATGATACGAAACTTTACAGGCGGTCTACCGGTAGTAAACCAAGGCCGCTTGGCAAGTCTCGGTCCAATCTGGATATGTTTAATCCCCACACAAGAAAGAAAGGTAGAAATGACCACCGGAGGAGAACGAAGCGCCCGAATGCAAAACGGACAACGGGGAAAATGCTCGAATGCATGAGATGAACACGTATGCAAATGCAATGCACATGATGACATGATATGAGATGCATGACAACGATAACAACACACGGAGACAAAGACCCGAACCCGAGGAAATAAATTAACTTAACGCCAGAAATGGCTAGAGTTGGAGTACAAATTGGGAAAGTTACATCCGGGGTGTTACAACACTCCACCACTACGAAAGGATCTCGTCCCGAGATCTAGGACTGAAAGAACGCTGGGTACTCAGAACGGAGGTGATCCTCGCGTTCCCAGGTAGCTTCACGGTCGGAATGGTGTGACCACTTGACTTTGAGAAATTTGACTGACTTGTTGCGAGTCTTGCATTCAGTCTCTTCGAGAATAGCAACTAGGTGCTCACGATAGAAGAGATCTTCTCGGAGCTCAATGTCCCCGAAGTTGACGGTGCGGTCAGGAGTCTTGAAGCACTTTCGAAGCTAAGAGACATGGAACACGTCATGAACATTTGCAAAGTTTGAAGGAAGCTCGAGTTGATAGGTGAGGTCGCCTCTCTTGCTGACAATCTTGAAAGGTCCCACGTATCTAGGGGCAAGCTTCCCTTTGATACCGAAGCGACGAGTGCCTTTCATAGGAGAGACGCGGAGGTAAACATGATCTCCGATCTCGAAAGCCAAATCACGGTGCTTACTATCATAGTAGCTCTTCTGGCGGGATTGGGCTGCTTTGAGGTTATCACGAATGACTTTGCACATTTCCTCTGCCTCTGTGATTAAGTCATTACCCAAAAGCTGACGTTCACCGGTTTCAGACCAGTTGAGAGGGGTACGGCACTTCCTGCCATACAGAAATTCAAATGGGGCCTTGCCCGAACTTGCTTGAAAACTGTTGTTGTAGGAGAATTCAGCATAAGGAAGACAATCCTCCCATTTCATGCCGAAGGAGATCACACAAGCCCTGAGCATATCTTCAAGAATCTGGTTGACACGCTCGACTTGACCGCTAGTTTGAGGATGGAAAGCTGTGCTGAAGCGGATGTTCGTGCCCATGGCCTTCTGAAAAGAATCCTAAAACTTGGATGTAAAGATGCTGCCATGGTCTGAGGAGATCACTTGTGGAATACCGTGCAGAGAGATCGAGAGGTATAGAGTTCCGCCAATTGAGCTGCAGTGATTGACTCTTTGATAGGCAGAAAGTGAGCTACTTTAGTGAGTTTATCGATGACAACGAATATAGCATCATTGCCACGCTTGGACTTAGGAAACCCAGTCACGAAGTCCATCTCAATGTGGTCAAACTTCCATTCTGGAATGGCAAGAGGTTGGAGGAGACCAGCTGGCCTTTGGTGTTCTGCCTTCACTCTTCTGCAGACATCACACTCATTCACGAATTGAGCAATCTCGCGCTTCATTCGAGTCCACCAGTAAGCCTGCTTGAGGTCCTGATACATCTTCGTGCTCCCAGGGTGGATGGAGAGGAGAGAATTATGAGCCTCGTTCATGATCACTTTACGAAGTTCACCTTTGGGTACAACAATATGACCCTCTAAGAAGAGAGTATCCTTGTCATCAAGGCAGTAGCACTTGTACTTGGGCTGACTCTTGGCAATCCCAATCTTCACCTTTTTCACCATAGCATCAAGACGCTGGGCTTGGCGAATCTGGTCTTCCAAGGTAGGAGAGACTTGAAGGTTGGCGAGGAAACCTTGAGGAACAACTTGCAGATTAAGTTTGCGGAAAGCTTCGCAAAGCTCGGGTTGATAAGGCTTGAGAATTAGACTGTTGCAATACGCTTTCCTGCTCAAAGCGTCAGCAATCACATTGGCCTTGCCTGGAGTATACTCGATACTCGGATTATACTCTTGAATCATTTTGACCCATCGAGTTTGCCTGAGGTTGAGATTAGGCTGAGTGAAGATGTACTTGAGACTCTTGTGATCAGTGAAAATGTCCACTTTTCTTCCCAATAGAAGATGTCTCCAAGTCAAAAGAGCATGCACAACTGCCGCCAACTCGAGATCATGAGTGGGGTAGTTCTTCTCATTAGGCTTCAATTGGCGAGAGGTATAAGCAACAACTTTCTTCTCTTGCATCAATACTGCGCCAAGACCTTGGAGAGAGGCATCACAAAAGACCTCGTACGGCTTGGATTCATCAGGCGGAGTCAGAACTGGAGCAGTGATCAATTTCTCTTTCAATGTGTTGAAAGCAATGTCACACTCCAGAGACCAAACGTACTTGACGTGCTTCTGGAGAAGATTTGAGAGAGGCTTCGCGATCTTAGAAAAGTTTTCAACGAATCTTCGGCAATAGCTTGCTAGACCAAGGAAGCTGCGGAGTTGCTTCACGTTCTAAGGAGGTTCCCAATTCACAATTGCAGACACCTTCTCAGGATTCATGGCAATGCCCTTGGCAGAGATGATATGACCAAGATAAAGAACCTCATCGAGCCAAAATTCGCACTTGGAGAACTTGGCGTAGAACTTGTGTTCCCTGAGCTTATCAAGAACCAAACGCAAGTGCTTGGCATGATCTTCCTTGTTCTTGGAGAAAACCAGAATGTTGTCGAGATAGACCAAAATAAAGTCATTGGTGTAGGCGTTGAAGATGAAGTTCATCATGCGAGAGAACGTCGGAGGAGCGTTGACGAGGCCAAAAGACATGACAGTGTATTCGTATGAACCATAGCTTGTCCTGAAAGCCGTCTTGGGAATATCTTGCTCACGGATTTGAATCTGATGATAACCCATACGAAGATCAAGCTTGGAGAATACTTGGGCACCATTCAGTTGTTCGAATAGCTCGTTGATGTTGGGAAGTGGGTATTTATTCTTGATGGTCTTCTTGTTCAATGGACGGTAATCAACACAAAGTCGGTCCGTTCCATCCTTCTTCTTCACAAAAAGAACACCACAACCCCACGGAGAAGAACTAGGCCGGATGAGACCCATTCTTTCTTGAATATCGAGTTGCTTCTTCAGCTCCTTCAACTCTTCAGGTCCGAGCTTGTAAGGACGTTTGCACACAGGTTCCGTGCCAGGCTCAAGATCAATAACAAATTCAACTGGCCGGTGCGGAGGCATTCCTGGAAGCTCTTCTGGAAAGACGTCTTGATATTCGCAAACGACTGGAATTTGAGAGATGGCATCCAGTTCACCCTTCTCATTGAGAGAAAACAGACGGATGGTATTATCCTGAGCGGCAAAGACAATTACATCCTCAGACGAATGAGTCAATTTAATCTGCCTTGCTGCACAATCAAGCTGAGCCTTGTGCTTAGAAAGCCAATCCATCCCGAGAATAAGATCAATATCTGAGTTACCAAGAACCATTGGAGAAGCCAGAAACTTGAAATCACCCATCATGATAGAAATATCCGGAACCATCATACTAGAACTCAGACGCTTAGCTGGAGAGACGACTTGCATAGCTCTAGGTAAAGCCTTAGTACTAAAATTGTTCTCCGATGCAAATGGGAATGACTTGAAGGAATGCGATGCACCAGAGTCAAAAAGTACTTTTGCAGGAACATCGTTAACAGGAAGGTTACCCATGATCACATCTGACGAGTCCTCTGCCTGAGCTGCATTCATCAAGTTGACCTTGGCATGCTTGGGGTTATGCTTGACCATAGCTGTACTTGCCGATCTCACAGGAGGAGGAGGAGGAAGACGCCTCTGGTTGAAACACTTGTTGGCATAGTGACCCTTCTGTTGGCACTTGTTGCACATGACTTCTGACAGCGGACGGTGATACGGAGCACTCGATCTTGGAGCTTGAGACGAAGTCTTGTTCTGAAAGCCAGGGTTGGGTGGGTGGGAAGAACCACTGCCACCTTTGCTCTTCTGCTGATACGGCTGACGGAACGGAGGAGGAGGAAGCCAATACTTCTGCTGCTTGGCCACTTGAGTAGAGGAAGGAATAACATCTCTGACTCGCTTCTTGGAAGCATCACACCTCAACTGGGCAGCCTCTTGCTTCAATGCCATGTTGTAGAACTCATCGTATCTCAAGGGCTCAAAGAGAACAAGAGCTAGCTGAATTTCTTCTCTGAGACCACCCCTGAACCGATATATCATGCTCTTCTCATCAGGTACGTCCTGCTTGGCAAAGCGGGCGAGCTTCTGGAACAACTTGTTGTAGTCATAGACAGACAAAGAGCCTTGCTTCAGATTGCGGAATTCATCACGCTTGCTTTCAACCACGCTCTGAGGAATATGATGGGCTCGGAAATCTCGACGGAAATCATCCCAAGTGATAACACGTCGACCTCGGGAATCCTTGTACTGCTGGAACCATTCTGCAGCTTGATCTTTGAGTTGGAAGGAAGCGAACTTAACAAAGTCCTCAGGCCTGACGTTACTGCACTCGAAATGCTTGCACAGATCCACAAGCCAATCGTCAGCATCGGTTGCCTCAACACAATTGCTGAAAGTCTTTGGCCCGTTAGCAAGGAACTGGTTGAGTGTAGCAAAGTGATTCTGATTGTTGCCTTGATTCCCTTGGTTGCCTTGATTGCGCTCTTGGAGAATTTGCATGATCAACTGTGTGTTTGCATTGGTTGCGGCCATCACAGCTTGCCATGCCTCCGGAGGAGGTGGAGGTGGTGGCGGATTAGGATTCGGAGTTGTGCGCGTTGGAGGAGCCATCCTGAAGAGGTTGACATCCATTAGCACATTGATAGACAAATATTGAAGCTGAATCCAACGGAATGAAAATTGCAACATATAGTCTTCACATCCGAACAAAATGAACGAATGCATTCCTCTTGAAATGGTCACATATCCATAAATTGAGAAGCCACGTAGAATTAAGGTAGAGAAATAAATCAACAAGGTACGGATCAAGAACGAATAATCGGTAAGAAATCCCAATCTCAAACCAATATCCGTGGAAGAAGAACTAGAGCTACAAGAATTCCCACCTATGAAACTCCTGAACCTTTCTGGTTATGCAATCAGGTGTTGGGGATACAGGGGAAGCATAATATCTCACCCAAACTAGCAAATCCTACATCCAGCTGTATCCATCCTTCAACACATAACCGAGAAAAACTTCGGAAACCATCTACCTCAACCTTCGAAAAGCATCCATTATACAAGTTATGGCGATACTCCCGAACTCCCGCCCCAGTACTGGGTGGCGTCGAGGTTATCTCACCAACGAACTGCATAAAAGAGATTTTCGATGTCGGCGTACTAAACTCAGGTATTCCAGAACTGCAACGATAAAATTATGATGACAACACCTTAGAGCTCAACTCCCCGGGACACTTCCACAAAACCCCTGACAGGAGGCACCAAGACAATGTTCTCATCATAAAACCATCGGAACGATTCCAAGATACCCGCGTGATCCTAAAATTTTTTTAGTGAAATTTGAGAAGAGAAGAGTCAAAACTCTACGTCAGGATGCCTTACCAGAGCGATGAGGAGACTGGGAAGTAAAAAGAATTCCTAAACTCTTCGATATATAATTCCTAAATGACTCAAAACATTTTTCTAGACACAACCCGGCCGCTAAAAACGATCAAGCAATGGGGCTCCTAAGGTCGGGGAAGGCTCTGATACCAACTTGTAACACCCTCGATGCGACTATAGCTCCCACGTGTCGAGGCACGACTTAGAGACATAATCGCATTGAAGGCATATGTCGCAAGTTAGGCAATCTTCACAACATCCCATGTAATATGAATAATAAAGGGAGATAACATAGTTGGCTTACACTCGCCACGTCAATCAAGTACATAAATAACATTACATCATACAAACACTCATGGCCCGACTACGGCGCCAAAATAAAAGATAACCCAACATGTGACACGGTCCCGATCACCCCCAACTAGGCACCACTACTGATCATCGGGAAAGGAAACATAGTATCGTTGAGAGTCCTCGTCGAACTCCCACTTGAGCTCAAGCGCGTCTCCTGGAGCGGAATCATCAGGCCCTGCATATGGTGTAATAGTAATCTGTGAGCCACAGGGACTCAGCAATCTCACACCCTCGCGATCAAGACTATTTAAGCTTATAGGTATGGCAAGGTAAAATATGTGGAGCTGTAGCAAGCGACTAGCAAGTGTGGTGGCTAACTTATTCGCAAAAGAGAGCGAGAAGAGGAGGCAAAGCACGAGCGAGAAACTAGAGAGCAACCTGCGCAAACATTACTCCAACACCGTGTCCACTTCCCGGACTCCGCCGTGAAGAGGCCATCACGGTAACACACTCAGTTGATTCATTTTAATTAAGTTAAGGTTCAAGTTATCTACAACCGGACATTACCAAATTCCCATCTGCCCATAACCGCGGGCACGGCTTTCGAAAGTTCAAATCCCTGCAGGGGAGTCCCAACTTAGCCCATGACAAGCTCTCGCGGTCAACGAAGGAATAGACCTCCTCCCAAGACATTCCGATCAGACTCGGTATCTCGGTTCTTCAAGACACTTCGACAGGTTAAAACAAGAGCAGCAACACCGCCCGAATGTGCCGACAAATCCCGATAGGAGCTGCACATATCTCGTTCTCAGGGCACACTCAGATGAGACTAGCTACGAGTAAAAACCAACCCTCAAGTTTCCTCGAGGTGGCCCCGCAGGCAGCTCAGTTCGGACCAACACTCAGAGGAGCACTGGCCCGGGGGGGTTAAATAAGATGACCCTCGGGCTCCGGAAACCCAGGGGAAAAAGAGGCTAGGTGGAAAATGGTAAAACCAATGTTAGGCATTGCTGGAAAAGCTTTAATCAAGGTGAACTATCAAGGGGTTCCCATTATAACCCAACCGCATAAGGAACGCAAAATCCGGGAACATAACACCGATATGACGGAAACTAGGGAGGCAAGAGTGGAACAAAACACTAGGCGGGAGGCCGAGCCTTCCACCCTTTACCAAGTATATAGATGCATTAATATAACATGGCAATGTAATGATATCCCAACAAGTAAATAAATGACCCAACAAGGAACGGCCTCCAATCTTCACCTGCATCTAGCAACGCTATAAGAGGGGCTGAGCAAAGCGGTAACATAGCCAATCAACGGTTTGCTAGGACAAGATGGGTTAGAGGTTTGACATGGCAATTTGGGAGGCTTGAAAGCAAGTGGTTGGCATCGTAGCATTGGCATAGCAAAAGAGCGAGCAAACTAGCATAGCAAAGATAGTAGTGATTTCGAGGGTATGATTATCTTGCCTGCAAAGTTGTCAGAGTTGACTGGATCCTCGAAAGCAAACTCAATGGGCTCCTCGTTAGCGAACTCGTCTCCCGGCTCTACCCAAACAAGACAAACAAGCAACAAGGACACAATCAACCACGTGCAAGGATCAAACAATATGATGCAATGATGATATGCTATGCGGGATGCGATGCGGGATGCATATGCAAGATATGACAGTAAATGCAAGAACCTGGCCTCAACTTGGAAATACAAATGTTCCACTGGGAAGATGAGATGAAATCGCTTGAAAACAATATAAAGAACGCCGGAATCGGAGTTACGGTTTGGAAATGGCAAGCGATTCAAAATTGACACTGGTCTGCGATTTACAGCAAGTAGCCATCTAAATGCAACAAGATGAACATGCTACAGCACTCAAACATGACAACAAAGTACATGGCAGGGATGCATTCATGATGCTTAACAAAAGTCTAGCACTGAGCTACGGCCAATTCATCCATTAACAGGTTCAAACAAGCATGGCAAAAAATGCATATGGCAAACAGATCTCAGACTTAGTGAAATCAACACTTGTCTGGAATTTCAGATCAGATAGCACTCTTCGGAGCAACAAAACTACATGCTACAGGACCTGAACATGGCAAAGTAAAGCATGGCATGGAGCTACTCAAAGAGATTAACAAAAGTCCCTTAGTGACCTTGAGCCAAAAGGGATCAGAAAATTCAATTGCAAGCATGTGAACATAGCAAAAACATAATCAGTTTTCAGACTTTGTGAAAACTGGAGCATGCTGAAAACAGATATCAAGTAGGCATGTTTACGAGCTCGATGCACTCACTACGGTGCAAGTCATGAAAAACTAATCATACACCCATCAAGAACACACAAAATTCAAGCTAGACATGGCAAGAACAATAGCATAGCATGCACGGATCAACTACAACATCCTCGGCAAAATTGCAAACAAGTTGACAATCTGCCCAGATTCACAAAGTAGCAAAAGTAGAGCTCAATTGACTCAAGATAGGGTGCTCCATAATTGCAAACAAAGACATGGATGTATATAGCACTACAATATTAACAAAACATCTTTACTGATCATCCTCAAAAGAGGCACGGATCACTAGGAAACAACATGAACATATGGCAACATGAAAAAACCAGCTCAAGGACTTAGTGGAAATGCTAAGTCCCTGAAAACAGAATTACCAAGTGCACCACTTGGCAAGCTTGTGCTAGTCACCACACACATCACAAAAATACATGGGTTGCACCTCTGGAAAGATGACAAAACCCTTAACAAAACATATATAGAACATCAGGGCATATCATGCACACATTAATCATGGCAAAAATGACAAAAACCTAAATGGAGTAGCAGACCTGACAATTATCTCAAGTAGCCCTCTTCTAACAGCATTTCGGGCATCAATATGGACTCAAATGAAAATGATGCAATGGAATGAAATGATGTACTCTCTAAGATGAACATTTTGATATGCTATATGCATGAATCGGAGCTACGGATGAAAAGTTACGAGGCTATGAACATGAGCACTTGGATCTGGAATTTCGGGACTTAGAAGAAAAAAGGAACCACCAGATCTAGGGTTTCGGTGGCACGCAATCCGAGGTCGACCGGATCTTCGCCGGAGTAGCTGCGCGGGAAGGCGAGGGGGAGGTCGCCCCGGCCTCTCCCGGCCGGATCCGGCGGCGGGGAGGCGAGGCGGCGCGGGGAGGCGGCTGGGCGAGGCTCCCGCGGCGGCGGGGAGGTTCCGGTGGCGGCGGCCGGCGCGCAGGCGGCGGCCGGCGCGCAGGCGGCGGCGTCCGAGGCGGCGAAGGCGGCGCGGGCGAGCGGCGTAGGGGAGGAGAAGGGCGCGGGCGGCGCGGCGTCTGCGGGCCGCGGGGGCCCCGGCTGGGCCGCGCGGGTCTCGGGCGGTGGCGGCTTGCCACCTGGCAAGCGGCTAGAGGCCACGGGCGGCGGCGGACGAAATGTCCGGCACGGCGGACATGTCCGGTGCGCGCGAGGTGGACTTTTTAGGGTTTCGGGGGAGAAAGAGATCTGAATTTCGGGGGGGGGGTCTATTTATAGGCATAGAGGGAGGTAGGAGAGTCCAAATGAGGTGCGGTTTTTGGCCACGCGATCGTGATCGAACGATCTAGAAGATGGAGAAGGCTTAGGTGGGTTTTGGGCCAAATTGGAAGGGTGTTGGGCTGCAACACACACGAGGCCTTTTCGGTCCCTTGGTTAACCGTTTGAGTATCAAACGAAGTCCAAATGATACGGAACTTGATAGGCGGTCTACCGGTAGTAAACCAAGACCGCTTGGCAAGTATCGGTCCAATCCGGAAATGTTTAATCCCCACACACGAAAGAAAGGTAGAAATGACCACCGGAGGAGAACGAAGCGCCCGAATGCAAAACGGACAACGGGGAAAATGCTCGAATGCATGAGATGAACACGTATGCAAATGCAATGCACATGATGACATGATATGAGATGCATGACAATGATAACAACACACGAAGACAAAGACCCGAACCCGAGGAAATAAATTAACTTAACGCCGGAAACGGCAAGAGTTGGAGTACAAATTGGGAAAGTTACATCCGGGGTGTTACATAACCACCATCCATCCCATCGATCCATCTCTAGTCAACGACTGCCGACGCTCAGCTCCCGCGGCAACCCAACTCCAATTTGCCCGCGCATCTTGCCTGCCTTTGGCAACCGCATCGGCGGGCGCCACCGCCCGGAGTATTGCTCGAGTTCTCTGCCAGCGTCCAGGCCAGCCCCGTGCCCTGCCTCTCTCCTTCCTTCCTTATTTCTCCCTCACCTCACCTCTCTTTTTCTCCAGGAAGCCGCCGAGCCTCCCGAGCTCCTCGACCACAGCCTCGCGCATTCGAACCGCGCGCCCGTCCTCGTGACCAGCTGCGTCACCGGCGACCAGGCGCCCTGCAGCCTCCCTCCGGCCCGCGCCCGAAGGACCCCTCCCTCACGTCGCTCGGGAGCAGGCCGGAGCTCCGCGTCATGCAGCTTGTCTCGCATGGCCACACCTTAGGACCCTCTCGCCAGACCAGCAGGACCATCTCCGTCGTGCCCTATTTCTTCCTCCTCGAGGAGATGCTCCTCGTCACCTTGCACATCGCCCGAGCCCCCCCTCGTGATACCTCCTTCTTTCCCTTCTTCTTTCCCTATCTCATCTCTCTCTATTGCTCTGCATGTTTGAACAGGAGCCCATGGAGCCATTGTCTTCAAGCTGTCGACTTGCCAAAGCTTCAACACCGGCCAAGATCTTCTACAGTCCTTGAACCGTGAGGGATTTCCGCATTGCGTGTGCTTCCGTCCGTCGCCGTCAATACCTGCGCCTTCGTGCCTCTTCGTCGGCCGCAGCAAGCCCCGGCCTCCTCCGCTTTGTGGTGACCGGATGCTTCCAACCCGCTGCCGCAAGGATGAGCCCCACGCCGGAGCTGCCTCTTCTCGCTCGCCGGTCAAGAACCCCGTCTCCGCATCCAGATCGCCGTGCTGCCCCACCGGAGAGCGCCAAGTCCATTATCGGCCTCCCCTGTTTCTGTGTGAGAGCACGCGAGGACGGTGACTACAGCGCCAAGTCCTGCTGGGTTCAGCCCGCTCCATTGACCGCGACCGCCCGAGACGGCCTACTTGTAACACCCCGGATGTAATTTACCTAATATGTACTCCAACTCTTGTCGTTTCCGGCGCTAAGTTATTTTATTTCCTCGGCTTCGGGTTTTTGTCTCCGTGTGTTGTTGTCGTTGTCATGCATCTCATATCATGTCATCATGTGCATTGCATTTGCATACGTGTTCGTCTCATGCATCCGAGCTTTTTCCCCGTTGTCCGTTTTGCATTCCGGCGCTCCTATCTCCTCCGGTGGTCCTTTCTACCTTCTTTTCATGTGTGGGGGTTAAACATTTCCGGATTGGACCGAGACTTGCCAAGCGGCCTTGGTTTACTACCGGTAGACCGCCTGTCAAGTTTCATACCATTTGGACTTCGTTTGATACTCCAACGGTTAACCGAGGGACCGAGAAGGCCTCGTGTGTGTTGCAGCCCAACACCCTTCCATTTTGGCCCAAAACCCACCAAAACCATCTCCATCATCTAGAGCGTTTGATCACGATCGCGTGGCTGCAAACCGCACCTCATTTGGACTCTCCTAACTCCCTCTATGCCTATATAAAGAACCCCCTCCGAAATTCACGGGTGAAACCCTAACCCTCTCCCTCTCCTCGCGACCGGACAAAAACTCCACCGACGGACGTGTCCGCCCACGCCGCCCGACCAATCGCCGTCCGCCACGTGTCCCAGCCGGCGCCCCACTTCGCCGCAAACCGCGCCGGCCCGCGCAGCCCGCCGCGGGCCCTCCCGGCTCGCGCCCCCGAACCACGCGCCCCGCCGCCCGGCGACTCGCGGCGCCGCCCCGCTCTCCCCACCGCCTCGCCGGGACCGCCCGACGCCATCGCGCCTCTCGCCGCCCGGCAACGCCGCCGCCATCACCGGACACCACGGCGCCATCGTCGCCTCGCCGCCACCACGGCCGGAACCGCCGCAGGGGACGCCGCCCCCGCCGTCCGGCCTCCCCTCATCTCCGGCAACCCCCTTGCCGGACCACCTCGACTCCGGCCGGCCCCTCCTCTCCGGCGAGTTCGTCGTCATCTACAGTGTTCTCCGTTGACCGCCTCGGGAAGCATGCAGATCTGGATCTGAGGAGATCCACTCGGTTGACTTCCTCCCGAAACCCTAGATATTTTGCGTTTTTCATCATGCCGTAATTCCGCATCCGTAGCTCCGTTTTGCGCATGTAGCATATCAAAATGTTCGTCTCAGAGAGTACATCATTTCATCATTTTCATTTCATCTCATCTTGATGCCCGAAATGTTGTTGGAAGAGAGCTATTTGAGTTAATTGTCAGATCTGCTGCACCAAATAGATATTTGTCATTTTTGCCATTATTAATGTGTGCATGATTTGCTCCTGAGCTCTACATGAGTTTTGTTATATGCCATGCCATATTTACAGAGGTGCTTACCATGTATTTTTGTGACATGTCTGGTGACTAGCACAAGCTTGCAAAGTAGTGCATTCGTTAATGCTGATTTCAGGGACTTAGAATTTCTCCAAGTCCTTGATCTGTTTTTATCAATATGCCATATGTTCATGTTATTTCCTAGTGATCCGTGCCTCTTTTGAGGATGATGAGTAAGTATGATTTGCTAATATTGTGGTGCTCTATCCATCCATGTATTTTTTTGCAATTATGGAGCACCCTAGCTTGAGTCAATCGAGCTCTACTTTTGCTATTTCGTGAATCCTGGCAGATTGTTTACTTGTTAGCAATTTTGCCGAGGATGTTGTTGTTGATCCGTGCATGCTATGTTGTTGTTCTTGCCATGTCTAGCTTCTATAACATGTATTCTTGATGGGTGTATTCTTAGTTTGTCATGTCATGCTCTGTAGTGAGTGCATCGAGCTCGTAAACATGTCTACTCGTTAACATATTTGCATGCTCCGGTTTTTCACTAAGTCTGTAACCTGATTATGTTTTTGCCATGTTCACATGCTTGCAATTATATTTTTGGGTCCCTTTTGGCTCAAGGTAACTAAGGGACTTTTGTTAACTGCTTTGAGTAGCTCCATGCCATGCCTTGCTTTGCCATGTTAAGTTCTTGTAGCATATAGTTTTCATGCTCCAAAGTGTGCTACCTGATCTGAAATTCCAGGCTTGTGTTAATTTTCACTAAGTCTGAAACCTGTTTATCAATTGCACTTTTGCCATGCTTGTTTGAACCTATTAATGGATGAATTGGCCATAGCTCAGTGTTCATCTTTTGTCAAGCATCATGAGTGGATCCCTGCCATGTATTTTGTTGCCATGTTTGAGTGCTGTAGCATAATTATCTTGATGCATTTAGTTGGCTACTTGCTGTTTATCGCAGACCGGTGCCATATTTGTTTTGCTTGCCATTTCCAAACCGTGCCTCCGATTCCGGTGACCTTTATATTGATTTCAACCGAAATCACCTCACCTTTCCAGTGGCACACTTGGATTTCCAAGTTGAGTCCAGGTTTAATCATTCCTTGTCAAATCTTGCATATGCATCACATATCGCATCCCGCATAGCATACCATGTTTGCATCATGTTGTTGGAGCATTGCACATGGTTGATTGTGTTCCTTTTGCTTGTTTGTCTTGTTTGGGTAGAGCCGAGAGACGAGTTCGCTAACAAGGATCCCGTTGAGTGTGCTTACGAGGATCAAGTCAACTCTGACAACTTTGCAGGCAAGATGATCATACCCTCGAAATCACTTCTATCTTTGCTTGCTAGATGCTCGCTCTTTTGCTATGCCTATGCTACAATGCCTACCACTTGCTTATCATGCCTCCAAAATTGCCATGTCAAACCTCTAACCCACCATGTCCTAGCAAACCATTGATTGGCTATGTTACCGCTTTGCTCAGCCCCTCTTATAGCGTTCCTAGTTGCAGGTGAAGATTGGAGATCGTTCCTTGTTGGAACATTGTTTATTGTAAGGATATCACTATATTATCTTGTTATCTTAATGCATCTATATACTTGGTAAAGGGTGGAAGGCTCTGCCTTTGCCTAGTGATTTGTTCCACTCTTGTCGCCCTAGTTTCCGTCATATCGGTGTTATGTTCCCGGATTTTGCGTTCCTTACGCGGTTGGGTAAAAAGGGGAACCCTTTGACAGTTCGCCTTGAATAAAACTCTTCCAGCAATGCCCAACCTTGGTTTTACCATTTGCCACCTAGCCTATTTTTCCCTTGGGTTTCCGGAGCCCGAGGGTCATCTTATTTTAAACCCCCCACCCCCCGGGCCAGTGCTCCTCTAAGTGTTGGTCCAAACTAGAGTCTAGTGCAGCGCCCCCTCGGGGAAACTCGGGGTTTGGTTTTAGTTGTATGGAGAGCTCATCTGAGTGTGCCCTGAGAACGAGATATGTGCAGCTCCTATCGGGATTTATCGGCACATTCAGGCGGTGTTGCTGGATTTGTTTTACCTTGTCGAAGTTGTCTTGTAGAACCGGGATACCGAGTCTGATCGGAATGTCTCGGGAGAAGGTTTATCCTTCGTTGACCATGAGAGCTTGTGATGGGCTAAGTTGGGACTCCCCTGCAGGGATTTGAACTTTCGAAAGCCGTGCCCGCGGTTATGGGCAGATGGGAATTTGTTAATGTCCGGTTGTAGATAACATGAACCTTAACTTAATTAAAATGAATCAACTGCGTGTGTTACCGTGATGGTCTCTTCTCGGCGGAGTCCGGGAAGTGAACACGATGTTGGAGTAATGTTTGTCGTAGGTTGTTCTATAGTTTCTCGTTCGGCTTCGCCTTCTCTTCTCACTCTCTTTTGTGAACATGTTAGCCACCATATATGCTAGTCGCTTGCTGCAGCTCCACATATTACCTTGCCTTACCTATAAGCTTAAATAGTCTTGATCGCGAGGGTGCGAGATTGCTGAGTACCCGTGGCTCACAGATTACTTCCAAACCAGATGCAGGGACCGATGACTCCGTTCCAGATGATGCGCTTGAGCTCAAGTGGGAGTTCGACGAAGACTCACGCTATTACTATGTGTCTTTCCCTGATGATCAGTAGTGGTGCCCAGTTGGGGCGATCGGGACCGTGTCGCATGGTGGGGTTGATCTTTTATTTTGGTACCATAGTCGGACCATGAGTGTACTGGATGATTGTAATGTTATTGATGTACTTTGTGTGACGTGGCGAGTGTAAGCCAACTATGTACCTTTCCCCTTATTATCTATTTACATGAGTTGTTGTGAAGATTACCTTACTTGCGACATTGCTTTCAATGCGGTTATGCCTCTAAGTCGTGCTTCGACACGTAGGAGATATAGCCGCATCGAGGGCGTTACAAGTTGGTATCAGAGCCTTTCCCGACCTTAGGAGCCCCCACTGCTTGATCGAATTAGCTGACGAGTTGGGTCTAGAAAAAATGTTTTGACTCATTTAGGAATTATATATCGGAGAGTTTAGGAATTATTTTTACTCCTCAGTCCCTTCATCGCTCTGGTAAGGCATCCGGACGTAGAGTTTTGACTCTTCTCTTCTCAAATTTCACTAAAACAAATTTAGGATCATTCCGATCAATTTGTGACGAGAACATTGTTCTTGGTGCCTCCTGTCATTTAGGGGTTGTGGCAGTGTCCCGGGGAGTTGAGTTCCGAGGTGTTGTCGTCACAATTTTATCGTTGCAGTTCTGGAATACCTGAGTTTAGTTTTGCCGACATCGAAAATCTCTTTTATGCAGTTGTTGGTGAGATAACCTCGACGCCACCCAGTACTGGGGCGGGAGTTTGGGAGTATTGCCATAACTTGTATAACGGATGCTTTTCAAAGGTTGAGGTAGACAATTTCCGAAGTTTTTCTCGGTTATGTGTTGAAGGATGGATACAGCTGGATGTAGGATTTGCTAGATTTGGGTGAGATATTATGCTTCCCCTGTATCCCCAACACCTGATTGCATAACTGGAAAGGTTCGGGAGTTTCATAGGTGGGAATTCTTGTAGCTCTAGTTCTTCTTCCACGGATATTTGGTTTGAGATTGGGCAATCCTCACCGAGTATTCGTTCTTGCTCCGTACCTTGTTGAGTTTATTCATCTACCTAAATTCTAAGTGGCTTCTCAATTTATGGATATGTGACCATTTCAATTGGAATGCATTCATTCATTTTGTTCGGATGTGAAGACTATATGTTGCAATTTCAACCCGTTTGATTCAGCCAATGTGCTAATGGATGTCAACCTCTTCAGGATGGCTCCTCCAACGCGCACGACTCCGAATCCTGATCCGCCACCACCACCTCCTCCTCCGGAGGCATGGCAAGCTGTGATGGCCGCTACCAATGCAAACACGCAGCTGATCATGCAACTTCTTCAAGAGCGCAACCAAGGGAACCAAGGCAACAATCAGAATCGCTTTGCTACACTCAACCAGTTCCTTGCTAACCAGCCAAAGACCTTCAGCAATCGCGTTGAGGCAACTAACGCTGATGATTGGCTCGTGGACTTGTGCAAGCATTTCAAGTGCAGTAACGTCAGGCCTGAGGACTTTGTCAAGTTCGCTTCCTTCCAACTCAAAGACCAAGCTGCAGAATGGTTTCAGCAGTACAAAGATTCCAGAGGAGGCCATGTGATTACCTGGGATGAATTCTGTTAAGACTTCAAAGCTCATCATATTCCTTAGAGCGTGGTTGAAAGCAAGCGTGAGAAATTCCACAACCTGAAGCAAGGCTCTATGTCTGTCTACGATTACAACAAGATGTTTCAGAAGCTTGCCCGCTTTGCTAAGCAGGACGTCCCTGATGAGAAGAGCATGATATACCAGTTCAGGGGTGGTCTTAGAGAAGAAATCCAGCTCGCTCTTGTCCTCTTTGAGCCCAGGAGGTACGATGAGTTTTACAACATGGCATTGAAGCAAGAGGCTACTCAACTGAAGTGTGATGCTTCCAACAAGCGAGTCAGAGATGCGACTCCTTCTTCCTCTACTCAAGTGGCTAAGCAGCAGAAGTATTGGCTTCCTCCTCCTCTGTTCCGTCAGCCGTATCAACAGAAGAGCAAAGGTGGCAGTGGATCTTCCCATCCACCCAACCCTGGCTTTCAGAACAAGACTTCGTCTCAAGCTCCAAGATCGAGTGCTCCGTATCACCGTCCGCTTTCAGAGGTCACGTGCAACAAGTGCCAACAGAAGGGTCACTATGCCAACAAATGCTTCAATCAGAGGCGTCTCCCTCCTCCTCCTCCTATGAGATCGGCAAGTACAGTTGTGGTCAAGCATAACCCCAAGTACGCCAAGGTCAACATGGTGAATGCAGCTCAGGCAGAGGACTCGTCATATGTCATCATGGGTAACCTTCCTGTTAACGATATTCCTGCAAGAGTTTTTTTTGACACTGGTGCATCGCATTGTTTCATTTCCAAACCTTTTGCATCAAAGTGTGAGTGCGATTATCAGTATCTGCAAAGTTCTTTGCAAATCGTGTCACCGGGCAAGCTTATGATAGCTAATTTCTGCGTCCCGGATATTTTTATCACGTTGGGCGACTACAACTTTCTAGCTTCTCCTATTCTTCTGGGTGACTCGGATATCGATCTTATTCTTGGAATGGATTGGCTTTCTAAGCACAAGGCACATCTTGATTGTGCTGCCAGGCAGATTCAATTGACTCATTCGTCTGAGGATGTAATTGTCTTTGCTGCTCGTGATGATACCGTCCGCCTGTTTTCTCTCAATGAGAAGGGTGAACTGGATGCCATCTCTCAAATTCCAGTTGTTTGCGAATATCAAGACATCTTTCCAGAAGAGCTTCCAGGAATGCCTCCGCACCGGCCAGTTGAATTCGTCATCGATCTTGAGCCTGGCACGGAACCGGTTTGCAAACGTCCTTACAAGCTCGGACCCGAAGAGTTGAAGGAGCTGAAGAAGCAACTCGATATTCAAGAGAGAATGGGTCTCATCCGACCTAGTTCTTCTCCGTGGGGTTGTGGAGTTCTTTTTGTGAAGAATAAGGATGGAACGGACCGACTTTGTGCTGACTACCGTCCATTGAACAAGAAGACTATCAAGAACAAGTACCCACTTCCCAACATCAATGAGCTGTTCGAACAACTCAAAGGTGCCTAAGTATTCTCCAAGCTTGATTTCCGTATGGGTTATCACCAGATTTGAATCCGTGAGCAAGATATTCCCAAGACGGCTTTCAGAACAAGCTATGGTTCATATGAATACACTGTCATGTCTTTTGGCCTCGTCAATGCTCCTCCGACTTTCTCTCGCATGATGAACTTCATCTTCAACGCCTACACAGATGACTTTGTTTTGGTCTATCTCGATGACATTCTGGTCTTTTCGAAGAACAAGGAAGATCATGCCAAGCACTTGCGTTTGGTGCTCGATAAGCTCAGGGAACATCAGTTCTACGCCAAGTTCTCAAAGTGCGAGTTTTGGCTCAATGAGGTTCTCTATCTTGGGCATATCATCTCTTCCAAGGGCATTGCGGTGAATCCTGAGAAGGTGTCTGCAATTGTGAATTGGGAACCACCTCAGAACGTGAAGCAACTCCGCAGCTTCCTCGGTCTCCCAAGCTACTGTCGAAGGTTCGTTGAGAACTTTTCAATGATCGCGAAGCCTCTTTCAAACCTTCTCCAAAAGCACGTCAAGTACGTTTGGTCTCCGGAATGTGACATCACTTTCAACACTTTGAAAGAGAAATTAGTCATTGCTCCAGTTCTGACTCCTCCTGATGAATCCAAATCGTTTGAGGTCTTCTGCGATGCCTCTCTTCAAGGTCTTGGTGTAGTGTTGATGCAAGAGAAGAAAGTTGTGGCTTATACCTCTCGCCAGTTGAAGCCCAACGAGAAGAACTACCCCACTCATGACCTCGAGTTGGTGGCAGTTGTGCATGCTCTTTTGGCTTGGAGACATCTCTTATTGGGAAGAAAAGTGGACATCTTCACTGACCACAAGAGTCTCAAGTACATCTTCACTCAGCGTAATCTCAACCTCAGGCAGACTCGTTGGGTCGAAATGATTCAAGAGTATAATCTGAGTATCGAGTATACTCTAGGCAAGGCCAATTTGATTGCTGACGCATTGAGCAGGAAGGCTTACTGCAAGAGTTTGATTATCAAGCCTTACCAACACGAGCTTTGTGAAGCTTTTGGCAAACTCAATCTGCAAGTCGTTCCTCAAGGTTTCCTCGCCAACCTTCAAGTCTCTCCTACTTTGGAAGATCACATTCGCGAGGCTCAACTTCTTGATGCTATGATGAAGAATGTCAAGATTGGGATTGCCAAGAGTCAACCCAAGTACAAATGCTATTGCCTTGATGACAAGGATACTCTCTTCTTCAAGGATCGTATTGTTGTGCCCAAAGGTGACCTTTGTAAAGTTATCATGAATGAGGCGCACAATTCACTCCTCTCCATCCACCCTGGGAGTACGAAGATGTATCAGGACCTCAAGCAGGCTTATTGGTGGACTCGAATGAAGCGAGAGATTGCTAAATTCATGAATGAATGTGATGTCTGCAGAAGAGTGAAGGCAGAACACCAACGACCAGCTGGTCTCCTCCAACCTCTTGCCATTCCAGAGTGGAAGTTTGACCACATTGAGATGGACTTCGTGACTGGGTTTCCAAAGTCCAAGCGTGGCAATGATGCTATATTCGTTGTCATCAACAAACTCACTAAAGTGGCTCACTTTCTGCCTATCAAAGAGTCTATCACTGCAGCTCAATTAGTGGAGCTTTATACCTCTTGGATTGTCTCCCTGCACGACATTCCACAGGTGATCTCTTCAGACCGTGGCAGCATCTTTACCTCCAAGTTTTGGGATTCTTTTCAGAAGGCCATGGGCACCAACATCCGCTTCAGCCCAGCTTTCCATCCTCAAACTAGCGGTCAAGTCGAGCGTGTCAATCAGATTCTTGAAGATATGCTCAGGGCTTGTGTGATCTCCTTCGGTATGAAGTGGGAAGATTGTCTTCCATATGCCGAATTCTCCTACAACAATAGTTTTCAAGCAAGTTCGGGCAAGGCCCCATTCGAAATTCTGTATGGCAGGAAGTGTCGTACTCCTCTTAACTCGTCAGAAACCGGTGAACGTCAACTTCTTGGAAATGACTTGATCACAGAGGCGGAGAAAATGTGCAAGGTCATTCGTGACAACCTCAAAGCAACGCAATCGCGCCAGAAGAGCTACTATGATAGTAAGCACCGTGATTTGGCTTTCGAGATCGGAGATCATGTTTACCTCCGCGTCTCTCCAATGAAAGGTACTCGTCGCTTCGGTATCAAAGGGAAGCTTGCCCCTAGATATGTGGGTCCTTTCAAGATCGTCAGCAAGAGAGGCGATCTCGCCTATCAACTCGAGCTTCCTTCAAACTTTGCAAATGTGCATGACGTGTTCCATGTCTCTCAGCTCCACAAGTGTTTCAAGACTCCTGACCGCACCATCAACTTCGAAGACATTGATCTCCAAGAAGATCTCTCTTATCGTGAGCACCCCGTTGCTATTCTTGCAGAGACTGAACGCAAGACTCGCAATAAGTCTATCAAATTCCTCAAAGTCAAGTGGTCACACCATTCCGACCGTGAAGCCACCTGGGAACGCGAGGATCACCTCCGTTCTGAGTACCCGGCGTTTTTCCAGTCCTAGATCTCGGGACGAGATCCTTTTGTAGTGGTTGAGTGTTGTAACACCCCGGATGTAATTTACCTAATATGTACTCCAACTCTTGCCGTTTCTGGCGCTAAGTTATTTTATTTCCTCGGGTTCAGGTTTTTTTCTCCTTGTGTTGTTGTCGTTGTCATGCATCTCATATCATGTCATCATGTGCATTGCATTTGCATACGTGTTCGTCTCATGCATCCGAGTTTTTTCCCTGTTGTTCGTTTTGCATTCCGGCGCTCCAATCTCCTTCGGTGGTCCTTTCTACCTTCTTTTCGTGTGTGGGGGTTAAACATTTCCGGATTGGACTGAGACTTGCGAAGCGACCTTGGTTTACTACCGGTAGACCGCCTGTCAAGTTTCGTACCATTTGGACTTCGTTTGATACTCCAACGGTTAACCGAGGGACCGAGAAGTCCTCATGTGTGTTGCAGCCCAACACCCTTCCATTTTGGCCCAAAACCCACAAAAACCCTCTCCATCATCTAGAGCATTCGATCACGATCGCGTGGCCGCAAATCGCACCTCATTTGGACTCTCCTAGCTCCCTCTATGCCTATATAAAGAACCCCCTCCGAAATTCACGGGTGAAACCCTAACCCTCTCCCTCTCCTCGCGACCGGACAAAAATTCCACCGACGGACGTGTCCGCCCGTGCCACCCGACCAATCGCCGTCTGCCACATGTCCCAGCCGGCGCCCCACTTCGCCGCGAATCACGCCAGCCCGCGCAGCCCGCCGTGGGCCCTCCCGGCCCGCGCCCCCGAACCACGCGCCCCACCGCCCGGCGACTCGCTGCGCCGCCCCGCTCTCCCCGCCACCTCGCCGGGACCGCCCGACATCGTCGCGCCTCTCGCCACCCGGCGACGCCGCCGCCATCGCCGGCCACCGCGGCGCCATCGTCGCCTCGCCGCCACCGCGGCCGGAAGCGCCGCAGGGGATGCCGCCCCCGCCGTCCGGCCTCCCCTTGTCTCCGGCAACCCCCTCGCCGGACCACCTCGACTCCGGCCGGCCCCTCCTCTCCGGCAAGTTTGTCGTTATCTACAGTGTTCTCCGGCGACCGCCTCGGGAAGCATGCAGATCTGGATCTGAGGAGATCCACTCGGTTGACTTTCCTCCCGAAACCCTAGATATTTTGCGTTTTTCATCATGCCGTAACTCCGCATCTGTAGCTCCGTTTTGCGCATGTAGCATATCAAAATGTTCGCCTCAGAGAGTACATCATTTCATCTCACTGCATCATTTTCATTTGAGCTCATCTTGATGCCTGAAATGCTGTTGGAAGAGAGCTATTTGAGTTAATTGTCAGATCTGCTGCACCAAATAGCTATTTGTCATTTTTGCCATGATTAATGTGTGCATGATTTGCTCCTGAGCTCTACATGAGTTTTGTTATATGCCATGCCATATTTACAGAGGTGATTACCATGTATTTTTGTGACATGTGTGGTGACTAGCACAAGCTTCCAAAGTAGTGGATTCGTTAATGCTGATTTCAGGGACTTAGAATTTCTCCAAGTCCTTGATCTGTTTTTATCAATATGCCATATGTTCATGTTATTTCCTACTGATTTGTTCCACTCTTGCCGCCCTAGTTTCCGTCATATCGGTGTTATGTTCCCGGATTTTGCGTTCCTTACGCGGTTGGGTAATAATGGGAACCCCTTGACAGTTCGCCTTGAATAAAAATCTTCCAGCAATGCCCAACCTTGGTTTTACGATTTGCCACCTAGCCTCTTTTTCCCTTGGGTTTTCGGAGCCCGAGGGTCATCTTATTTTAAACCCCCCGGGCCAGTGCTCCTCTGAGTGTTGGTCCAAACTAGAGTCTTGTGCAGCGCCCCCTCGGGGAAACTCGAGGTTTGGTTTTAGTTGTATGGAGAGCTCATCTAAGTGTGCCCTGAGAACGAGATATGTGCAGCTCCTATCGGGATTTGTCGGCACATTCGGGCGGTGTTTGCTAGATTTGTTTTACCTTGTCGAAGTTGTCTTGTAGAACAAGGATACTGAGTCTGATCGGAATGTCTCGGGAGAAGGTTTATCCTTCGTTGACCGTGAGATCTTGTGATGGGCTAAGTTGGGACTCCCCTGCAGGCATTTGAACTTTCGAAAGCCGTGCCCGCGGTTATGGGCAGATGGGAATTTGTTAATGTCCGGTTGTAGATAACATGAACATTAACTTAATTAAAATGAATCAACCGCATGTGTTACCGTGATGGTCTCTTCTCGGCGGAGTCCGGGAAGTGAACACGGTGTTGGAGTAATGTTTGTCGTAGGTTGTTCTATAGTTTCTCGTTCGGCTTCGCCTTCTCTTCTCGCTCTCTTTTGCGAACAGGTTAGCCACCATATATGCTAGTCGCTTGCTGCAGCTCCACATATTACCTTGCCTTACCTATAAGCTTAAATAGTCTTGATCGCGAGGGTGCGAGATTGCTGAGTACCCGTGGCTCACAGATTACTTCCAAACCAGATGCAGGGACCGATGACTCCGTTCCAGATGATGCGCTTGAGCTCAAGTGGGAGTTCGACGAAGACTCATGCTATTACTATGTGTCTTTCCCTGATGATCAGTAGTGGTGCCCAGTTGGGGCGATCGGGACCGTGTCGCATGGTGGGGTTGATCTTTTATTTTGGTACCATAGTCGGACCATGAGTGTACTGGATGATTGTAATGTTATTGATGTACTTTGTGTGACGTGGCGAGTGTAAGCCAACTATGTACCTTTCCCCTTATTATCTATTTACATGGGTTGTTGTGAAGATTACCTTACTTGCGACATTGCTTTCAATGTGGTTATGCCTCTAAGTCGTGCTTCGACACGTAGGAGATATAGCCGCATCGAGGGCGTTACACTACTGCCTCTGTTGACCGCGTCCTTGCCTCCAGATCCGGCCCAGCTCGCATCAAGCCGGCCCATGAGGCCTGGTGAGCTTCAGATCCAGCTCCCATGCTGCTATCGGGCCAGTTAGATTCGGCCCACAGAATTTTTTCCCTGCTGCTGCGATTTCCACAATTTTCCAGAGAGTACAGTTTTACAGAAAAGTCCCCCTAGTTAATGCATTTAATAACTCACAAATGGTGCATCGGATTAAAATGAGTTATATATGAAAAATGACCAGAATTTCATATAGTTTCATAATATGCCACTTTCATGCATGTTAAAAATATTCAACTTGCTGTTTGCATTAATGTGCTCTTATGCCATGTTAAAATGCTTTAATTCATAACTAAATAACCGTAGCTCGGTTTTAAATAAACTTTATATGTAAATGGGGTAAAAATGCCTAGTTTAACATGATGTACTTACTTTGCATGTTTAACAACTCTCAAATATGGTTTAGGGCAAAACAATACCAAATTCAAATATTGCACTTGGGATTTTCTGGATTTGTTGTTTGTTATATCCGGCCTCATTTAAACTTGCCTAGATAGGTAGTCTTCATACGCTTCACCTCTTGCCATGCTAACCAACATTTAATATTGTTGAGTACATAAACGGGAGAGAACTAAATAAGTCATGTGGTGTTCCGTCAATAGGAAACTCATTGCATATGGAGCTCCACTTAACTTGTAGTGTTGGTTGTTGCACTTTGCCATGCCATGCCTCATTAAACCAGACATGCATCATCCTTGGTTGTGCATCACGCCATGCTTATGTGATGGTTGTTCACTATGTTGCTTGCTTCTTTCCGGGTTGCTTCTCTCATTAGCTTCGGTTTCGTTCCGGAGTTGTGAGGATTTTTTCGACTACGCCCGTTTGTCTTCTTCATGGACTCGTTCTTCTTCCTTGCGGGATCTCAGGCAAGATGACCATACCCTCGAAATCACTTCTATCTTTGCTTGCTAGTTGTTCGTTCTATCGCTATGCCGCGTTACCTACCAATTGCTATATCATGCCTCCCATATTGCCATGTCAAGCCTCTAACCCACCTTTCCTAAATCGTTGTTTGGCTATGTTACCACTTTGCTCAGCCCCTCTTATAGTGTTGCTAGTTACAAGTGCAGTTGAAGTTTGTTCCATGTTGGAACCTGGATATATTGGGATATCACAATATCTATTATTTAATTAATGCATCTATATACTTGGTAAAGGGTGGAAGGCTTGGCCTTATGCGTGGTGTTTTGTTCCACTTTTTCCGCCCTAGTTTCCGTCATACCGGTGTTATGTTCCTTGATTTTGTGTTCCTTACACGGTTGGGTGTTATGGGAACCCCTTGACAGTTCGCTTTGAATAAAACTCCTCCAGCAAGGCCCAACCTTGGTTTTACATTTTCCTAACAACCTATTACCTTTCCCTTGGGTCGGCCAACCCGAGGGTCATCTTTATATTAACCCCCCCCCCCCTGGCCAGTGCTTCTCTAAGTGTTGGTCCGAACCGAGCCGCCTGCGGGGCCACCTCGGGGAAACTCAAGGGCTGGTTTTACTCGTAGCCTGTCTCATTCGGTGTTTCCCTGAGAACGAGATACGTGCGACTCCTATCGGGATTGTCGGCACATAGGGTGGCTTTGTTGGTCTTGTTTTACCATTGTCGAAATGTCTTGTAACCGGAATTTCAAGCCTGATCGGGTCTTCCTGGGAGAAGGAATATCCTTCGTTGACCGTGAAAGCTTGTGATGGGCTAAGTTGGGACACCCCTGCAGGGTTTGAACTTTCAAAAGCCATGCCCGCGGTTATGAGGCAGATGGGAATTTGTTAATGTCCGGTTGTAGAGAACTTGACACTTAACTTATTTAAAATGCATCAACCGCGTGTGTAACCGTGTTGGTCCCTTTTCGGCGGAGTCCGGGAAGTGAACACGGTTATTGTGTTATGCCTGAACGTAAGTAGTTTCAGGATCACTTCTTGATCACTTCTAGCTTCACGACCGTTGCGTTGCTTCTCTTCTCGCTCTTACTTGCGTATGTTAGCCACCATATATGCTTAGTGCTTGCTGCATATCCACCTCACTACCCTTTCCTACCCATAAGCTTAAATAGTCTTGATCTCGCGGGTGTGAGATTTCTGAGTCCTCGTGACTCACAGATACTTCCAAACAGTTGCAGGTGCCGATGATACCAGTGCAGGTGGCGCAACCGAGCTCAAGTGGGAGCTCAATGAAGATCTTGTTTGTTGTGTTGTTTCATTTCCTGTTGATCAGTAGCGGAGCCCAGTTGGGACGATCGCGGATCTTGCAATTGGGGTTGTATTCTTTTATTTTGGTTCCGTAGTCGGACCTTGATTGTATTTTGGGTGATGTATGTTTAATTTGTATTTGTGTGAAGTGGCGATTGTAAGCCGACTCTTTATCCCTTTCTTATTCGGTACATGGGATGTGTAAAGATTACCCCTCTTGCAACATGCCTACCATGCGGCTATGCCTCTAAGTCGTGCCCCGACACCTGGGAGATATAGCCGCATTGTGGGTGTAACAAGTTGGTATCAGAGCCATCCCCAACTTAGGAGCCCCCTGCTTGATCGAATCGCTGATGTTGTTGAGTCTAGAACAAAATGTTTTGAGTCTTAGGATTATATATATCGGAGAGTAGGATTCTTTTTACTCCTTAGTCCCTTCGTCGCTCTGGTGAGGCCTCCTGACGTAGAAGTTTTGACTTTTCTCTCCTCAAATTTCACGAATTTTTTTTAGGATCACGCGGGTATCTTGGAATCGTTCCGATGGTTTTGTGACGAGAACATTCTTCTTGGTGCCTCCTGACATTTAGGGGTTGTGGCAGTGTCCCGGGGAGTTGAGCTCCGAGGTGTTGTCGTCACAATTTTCTCGTTGCAGTTCTTTAATAACTGAGTTCACCGACATCAAAAATCTCTTTTATGCAGTTGTTGGTGAGATAACCTCGATGCCACCCAGTACTGGGGCGGGAGTTCAGGAGTATTGCCATAACTCATATAACGGATGCTTTTCGGAAGTTGAGGCACATGATTTCCGAAGGTCTCTTGTTTATGTGTTGAAGGATGGATACAGCTGGATGTACGGATTGTTAGTTTGGGTTAGATATTATGCTTCCCCTATATCCGCAACACCTGATTGCATAACCAGAAAGTTTCGGGAGTTTATAAGTGGGAATTCAAGTATATCTTAGGATATCTTTCCAACAAACACATGATACGATATGGGGTCTATCTTATGTTTGTTTCCGGCTTATTTTCAAGCCAATCCTTTGTTTTGTTTTTCAGTTGTGGTATTCGAGTTGCTTCGAAGTCAAGTGTTGATTCCATACCTTTCCTAAGTGGTGTTCTCATATTTCTATGTGAATACTAATCCTTCTTGATCATCAAGTTCATCTTTTCAATTTCTTCTCAACCGGTGTGCTCCTCTTCAAGTGGATCCGATCATTTTCAACATCCGCAAGATCAACTCAAAGTATTCTCAATGTTATTTGTTAAATCCTCCCAAGTTGCCTTTGTTTTCCGCCCTCCCACCCTTTTCTTCAAGGACTCGGATTTCTTAATCAAGTATCCATCTTATGGATGTGAAGTCTCTCCATTTTTTCCGACAATGTTCTTATCCGGTGATTCTCAGGAAGATACTAACGGAGCCTCAACTTCATCTTTATTCGTTCTTTTTCCTCTCCGGTGGAGTCAAGTCAAGCTTTGTCGATCATATCCTTTCCTCTTTTCAAATGCTTTCTCATGTCGGTGCACCTCTTAATCATTCACTTCTCGCTATTCTTTTGTTCTGGAGTGCTCAAGATATCTCAGAAGGCTTTTCTTTTCATTCAAGATCCGTTCAACCTATTTCGAGGTTGTTATCTCATTCAAGCCATTTAATTCAACCGGTGCAATCTCCCTTTTAAGTAATCGTTCAACGGTGTTTCTTTTGAGTGGGCCCTAACCCACAGGTCTTTTTCAAGGATCTTACCTGACTCTTCTAATTCTTTTCGGAGTTATTCTCAAATTCATCGCAAAAATTTAACGTAAGAATGAATTATCATCAGTCAAATGTCTTCCCCAAGATCTTTCAAATTCTTTCATCGTTGGTTCAACCTTTTTCCAATTTTCATTCCGGAGTACCTCAACAATTCATGGTGGTGTTTCTCATCGTCGTTCTCGAATTTGAAGACCGAAGGAGATTTTTCTCTTAATCTTGTCCATCCTCTCGAAGATTCATGATTCTAGCCTGATGCCATCCTCTCATAATTGTTTTCGATTTGAGAATTCTTTTCACCCATCCGGAGCAATTCAACAGTCTTTTCAGTTTGTTCCTCCGAAGGCCATCATTTCGGGTTTATTCATTCTCAGCTTTCAGCTCTCATTCTCCAAATTTTACCAGTGCATCATTCAAGTATTCTCTAATCAGTTCGTGATATCTTCGTTCTCTTGCATCTTGATTCACCCCTTTACTTCGTTTGTTTTCAATTCTTACGGTGGGTCATTCAAGATTTCTCTTCCTTCGTTATCATATCAATTTATTCGTTGTTTCAATCCTACCGGTGGTTCGTCGAAGACCTTCTCAAGTTTACGCTATATCTATCTTAATCCTTTCTATGAGAATAAGTAGTATGCCAAATCCGTTGCTTGTCGTCAATCTAAATTGAAGAAGGATAATCATAATGTAACTCTTATTCTTGTTTCATCGAGTGAATTCAATTCCTTATTCCGGAGGTTCATCAAATTCTTTATTTTCCCGGAGTTCCAAGATCTCTCCACTATATCACCACGAAGATTCATCTAAATCATTGCAAGGATTCACCTTGTGTTTGCAACTTCTCTTTCTTTTTATCATCCTTTTATTACCGGAGTTCTTCATGGAGGCTCTACATGGTAGTTCGTCAAGGATTCTTTGCATTCTTCTATTGTTCTTCAAGATTTCTCTTGAAGTTATGATCCACCAAGCTATACTCCAAAATAAACATGGTGTTCAACACATGTCTTGTTTTGAGGAGTTCAAGTATTCTTCATCTTCCATTCTAAAGTGCAATTCTTCCTACCTTATCTCTTGAGATGGTGTTATGTCATTCTTGACAATTTCCCTTCATGCTTCATGATTCACAAATTTTCCGGAATGACATATTTTAAACCCATCATTTTCAATTCGTTCATGAGTTTCTTTGCAACCCATCAATCTCTTCATTGGAGTTATCTTGGGTTACATTTCACCTACAGATTTCCCTAAGGATTTTTGCTATTTACGGTGCTCTTAAATGACCCAAGTTCTTCTTTTATCCTCATGGTGAAATAAGTTTCGCGTCTCCTTGTTGATATAAATCCAATCTATTTGTTTCCGTAGTGGCAGAATTTCACCTCAATTTTGAGAAGTTTTCCATAAGCCCACTATAAGCTTATTCGTTTCGTCATTGGTTATCCAACAACTCCGTTCAACCTTTTCTTTCTAAGCATGCTCTTTCAATTTTATTTGCGAGAGTTGTCATTCTTCTTCTCCGTTCTTTTCTTTCCAACCATCTATTTTTCCATTCATTTGTTCCGGAGGCATGGTGATGTTGCTCTCTTCGTCCTATCATCTCGTTTTGCCAAGATCATGCTCTTTCATTTGTCTATCCATTCAACCTAAGTGTCGTGCCCTCTCTTCAAGTTCTTCCAATTTTGTCAAGTTTTACCTCCCTTCTCAACCGGAGTGCTGTTTGAAATCTTTCTTACCCATTGTGCCATTCTTTCAATAGTTCCGGAGGCAGAGTGTTGTTGATCTCATCAAGTATCCTCTCATCTTGTCAAATTCATGTTCAATTCCTTTCATTTACAGTCAGAGTGCTGTCCAAATTATATCATTATTTTTCCTTCTCTATCTTGTTTTAACCGGAGTGTTCTGGCTATCATTCCTCTTCTAACCGGAGTCTCATCCAAGTGCTATAATGTTGCCAAGTTCATATTCTATGCCTTCCATTTCCAACCAGAGTGTTGTCGTATTTGATCTTTATCATTCCTTGTACATCTAGTTTCAACCAGAGTGCTTGCATGTACTTCTTATACATTGCACCCCTTTTCTTATGTCTTTCAACCTACAAGGTTCTAGTAATGTTCCTTGTTCCTCTTTTCTAACAGAGTGTTTTCAACTTCGTTCATCTCCGTTGTATTCTTTCTTTCAAGTTTTCAACATCTCAAGGTTCTTTGGTTTCACTCGTTTGTCAAAGAAGCAACTTTGTTTTACCTCTTCATCTTTCATTTTCCCTCCGGTGCCATCCTTGATCTCGGGACGAGATCCTCTTGTAGTGGTGGAGTGTTGTAACGCCCCGAGACCGTTGCGCCAGGTGTCTTCCAGTTATTCGTTGTCTTTGCCATGTCATTTGCTTGCATGTTGCATCTTGCCATGTCATCATGTGCATTGCATCATCATGTTTTCAAAACCCGCATCCGTCCAGGTCTCCCCGTCCTCTCCGTTGTCCGTTCTGAGCCCAACCACACTTGCACACGCCCGCGGCATGTCCGAAATATTATTTTATAAGTGGCCGGAAAATGTTCTCGGAATGGGGTGAAAGTTGGCATGCGGTGTTGTTATGTTGTTAGTATGTCGCCTGCCAAGTTTCATCGCATTCGGAGTTCGTTTGACACCCCAACGATTAACTATATCGGCAATATAGCCGGTCAAACGTCGGACATTTTCGGCCTCCGAAAATTGTTGCCGGGCTTTCCCTCCCTTTCCTTCCTAGACCGTCTACACAGTCCACTACCTACCGCCAGGCCCAATCTAACCTCTCTCGTCAGGCCGCGGCCCTCCTTGCGCGCGCATCCGAAAGCTGTCCCGGACCCGACCCGGGCAGTCGTCACCGTTGGGTCTGGATCATCCCCAAATATCTATAAAACATCATCGTTTTCTTATTTGGACTTCCTAGTCTATTTTTCTCAACCGCTCGATTTTAATTAGACGACTGGATTAGCCCCTACCCAAAAATCCTATTGCTATATATAGTCCAACCCTAGACCAATCCCTAAAACCAAGGCTTCTTGTCCCATCGCGCCGCCACCCGCTCAATCCCCATCGGGATCACCCACAACCAACCACCATCCATCCCATCGATCCATCTCTAGTCAATGACCGCCGACGCTCAGCTCCCGTAGCAACCCAACTCCAATCTCCCCGCGCATCCTGCCTGCCTCCGGCAACCGCGTCGGCGGGTGCCACCGCCCAGAGTATCGCTGGAGTTCTCTGCCAGCGTCCAGGCCAGCCCCGCGCCCTGCCTCTCCCCATCCTTCCATAGTTCTCCCTCACCTCACCTCTCTTTTTCTCTAGGAAGCCGCCAAGGACGCGAAGCCGCCGAGCCTCCCGAGCTCCTCGACCACATCCTCGCACGTTCGAACCCCGCGCCCGTCCTCGTGACTAGCTGCGTCACCGACGACCAGGCGCCCCTGCATCCTCACTCCTGCCCGCGCCCTAAGGACCCCTCCCTCGTGTCGCTCGGGAGCAGGCCAGAGCTCCGCGTCATGCAGCTTGTCCCGCGCGGCCGCACCCGAGGACCCTCCCGCCGGACCAGTAGGACCGGCTCCGCCGCGCCCTGTTTCTTCCTCCTCGAGGAGATGCTCCTCGTCGCCTTGCACATCGCCCGAGCCCCCCCCCCTCGCGCTAACTCCTTATTTCCCTTCTACTTTCCCTATCTCATCTCTCTCTCTTGATCTGCATGTTCGAACAGGAGACCATGGAGCCGCTGTCTTCAAGATGTCGACTGGCCAAAGCTTCAACGCCGGCCAAGATCTTCTCCGGTCCTTGAACCGCGAGGGATTTCCGCATTGCGCGTGCTTCCCGTCCGTCACCGTAAATACCTACGCCAACGTGCCTCTTCCTCAGCCATAGCAATCCCCGGCCTCCTCCGCTTCGCGGTGACCGGATGCTTCCAACCCCGCTGCCGCAAGGATGAGCCCCACGCCGGAGCTGCCTCTTCTCGTGCGCCGGTCAAGAACCCCATCCCTGCCTCCAGATCGCCGTGCTGCCCCACCGGAGAGCGCCAAGTCCATCGCCGGTCTCCCCTGTTTCTGCGTGCGAGCACGCGAGGATGGTGACCGCAGCGCCAAGTCCCGCTGGGTTCAGCCCACTCCATTGACCGCGACCGCCCGAGCCGGCCTACTGCTGTTGTTGACCGCGTCCTTGCTTCCAGATCCAGCCCAGCTCGCGTCAAGCCGGCCCATGAGGCCTGGTGAGCTTCAGGTCCAGGTCCCATGCTGCTATCGGGCCATTCAGATTCGGCCCATAGTGTTTTTTCCCTACTGCTGCGATTTTCGCAATTTTCTAGAGACTACAGTTTTTACATAAAAGTCCCCCTAGTTCATGCATTTAATAAATCACAAATGGTGCATAGGATTAAAATGAGTTATATATGAAAAATGACTAGAATTCCATCTAGTTTCATAATATGCCACTTTCATGCATGTTAAAAATGTTTAACTTGATGTTTGCATTAATTTGCTCTTATGCCATGTTAAAATGCTTTAATTCATAACTAAATAACCGTAGCTTAGTTTTAAATAAACTTTATATGTAAATGGGGTAGAAAAATGCCTAGTTTAACATGATGTACTTACTTTGCATGTTTAACAACTCTAAAATATGGTTTAGGGCAGAACAGTACCAAATTCAAATATTGCACTGGGAATTTTCTGGATTTGTTGTTTGTTATATCCGGCCTCATTTAAACTTGCCTAGATAGGTAGTCTTCATACGCTTCACCTCTTGCCATGCTAACCAACATTTAATATTGTTGAGTACATAAACGGGAGAGAACTAAATAAATCATGTGGTGTTTCGTCAATAGGCAACTCGTTGCATATGGAGCTCCACTTAACTTGTAGTGTTGGTTGTTGCACTTTGCCATGCCATACCTCATTAAACCGGAAATGCATCGTCCTTGGTTGTGCATCATGCCATGCTTATGTGATGGTTGTTTACTATGTTGCTTGCTTCTTTCCGGGTTGCTTCTCTCATTAGCTTCGGTTTCGTTCCGGAGTTGTGAGGATTCGTTCGACTACGTCCATTTGTCTTCTTCATGGACTCGTTCTTCTTCCTTTCGGGATCTCAGGCAAGACGACCATACCCTCGAAATCACTTCTATCTTTGCTTTCTAGTTGTTCGTTCTATCGGTATGCCGCGTTACCTACCACTTGCTATATCATGCCTCCCATATTGCCATGTCAAGCCTCTAACCCACCTTTCCTAGCAAACCATTGTTTGGCTATGTTACCGCTTTGCTCAGCCCCTCTTATAGCGTTGCTAGTTGCAGGTGCAGTTGAAGTTTGTTCCATGTTGGAACCTGGATATAATGGGATATCATAATATCTATTATTTAATTAATGCATCTATATACTTGGTAAAGGGTGGAAGGCTCGGCCTTATGCCTGGTGTTTTGTTCCACTCTTGCCGCCCTAGTTTCCGTCATACCGGTGTTATGTTCCTAGATTTTGCGTTCCTTACGCGGTTGGGTGTTATGGGAACCCCTTGACAATTCGCTTTGAATAAAACTCCTCCAGCAAGGCCCAACCTTGGTTTTACATTTGCCTAACAACATATTACCCTTCCCATGGGTCGGCCAACCCGAGGGTCATCTTTATTTTAACCCCCCGGGCCAGTGCTTCTCTAAGTGTTGGTCCAAACCGAGCCGCCTGCGGGGCCACCTCGGGGAAACTCGAGGGCTGGTTTTACTCATAGCCTGTCTCATCCCGTGTTGCCCTGAGAATGGGATACATGTGACTCCTATCGGGATTATCGGCACATCGGGTGGCTTTGCTGGTCTTGTTTTACCATTGTCGAAATGTCTTGTAATCGGGATTCCGAGCCTGATCGGGTCTTCCTGGGAGAAGGAATATCCTTCGTTGACCATCAGAGCTTGTTATGGGCTAAGTTGGCACACCCCTGCAGGGTTTGAACTTTCGAAAGCCATGCCCGTGGTTATGAGGCGGATGGGAATTTGGTAATGTCCGGTTGTAGAGAACTTGACACTTAACTTATTTAAAATGGATCAATCGAGTGTGTAGCCGTGATGGTCTCTTTTCGGTGGAGTCCGGGAAGTGAAAATGGTTCTTGTGTTATGCTTGAACGTAAGTAGTTTCAGAATCACTTCTTGATCACTTCTAGCTTCACGACCATTGCGTTGCTTCTCTTCTCGCTCTTACTTGTGTATGTTAGCCACCATATATGCTTAGTGCTTGCTGCGGGTCTACCTCACTACCCTTCCCTTCCCATAAGCTTAAATAGTCTTGATCTCGCGGGTGTGAGATTGTGTAGCGACCAGACCTCAAACGGTCCAATCTCTATGCTCCGGTGTCATCCTTGGATCAGTAATGCTGACACCACACAGTACTTGAAGGATTTATAGCAGAGTAACAATCACACACTTATTACATCGAGTGTCTCCAAAGATAACTTTTTACAATAAAAATGGCTTAAGGCCATCTCATAACGATAACAGCGGAAGGCTTGGAAGATAAGTGAGTCCATCAACTCCAACGGCATCACTGAGTATAGAACCATGACCTAAAACTCCTTAATCGTCGTCTGAAAAGTCTGCAACATTAACATTGCAGCCCGAAAACGGGTCAGCACATGGAATATGCTGGCAATGTAACACATAGAGAATAATGGAATGAAACAGCTATACTATATGCATATTTGGCTGGTGGAGAGCTCTATGGTTACAGTTTTGCGTAAAGCCAATTTTTCCCTACTGCAAAGGAATAAATTTATTTTACTATTATGGTGGTTGTTAAACATTGAGAATGGTTGACAGCATTCTCAATCCCAATTAAACATCATCATTAAACAAACCCAACAAAATTAATCTTTAGAGTAACATGTTGAGATTCACATGATAATCCAGGTACTAGATACTCAAGATGTCCATAACCGGGGACACGGCTAACCATGGTTAGTTTATACACTCTGCAGAGGTTTGCGCACTTTTCCCCACAAGACTCGATCTCCTCCGTTTGGTTTCTCGCACTACACGGTGTTTGAGAAACGGATGACCGAGACATAGTCTTTCAGAAGCGCTAGCACCTTACGATGGGTAGACCGTACCACCTACATCCCCTACATCTGCTAGTCTACCACTGTAAGAGTTCACATGACTTAGTCCACTATGCTAGAGCCCATAATAGCTTGTGGCTGCACACGGAAGTTTCTAGCATGAATAATCTCATGATCCCTTTGAGCCTGGGTGGCGGTCCAAAAGAAAACAGGCAATCCTGGAATACCCAGGTGCCTCAATCCACCCAGATGTGTGTTTAGGTTGCCTCCTTAAGTAAACCATTAATTAACAAAGCTCACATCTGTCATGGATACACTCACCCAATCCACGTCTACTAGCATAGCATAGCAATAATAAGCAAACATAGAAGTAACTCCCAAAGGTTTGATAATTAGACAGGTAATAGGTACTACCTCAACTACTTCCCAAACCCACAATTTAATTAGATCCTAATCATGCAATGTGTAAGGATTGATCTAATGCAATAAAACTGGGTAGTAGGAGGTATGATCAAAGTGTTACTTGCCTTGCTGATGATCCGGGAAACCTAGTGATTCGAAGTAACAAGCGGCGCGCTCCGGGTACTCTATCGCAAACAAGCAAGCACACAATAAGTACTCAACTAATGCACAGGTAAAACTCAAATAAGATATTTAACCAGAAAGTTCAACTTAAGAACTCCGGTTGGCAAAAAGAATCGAATCGAACGAAGCAACGAAAAACAAACGGCAAAAGAAACAGGCTTCATTTACTATTCTGGATCTAAGGCAATTTTTATGGAAGCAAAAACTTGTTTAAGTTGGTTAAACGGAAAGAGGGTTTCGAGACGAAACTCCTGGCGCTTGAATCGCCTGATTTCAATAAACGAGCGAAAAGATAAACTAAAACGAAAATCGCATCAGAAATGACGATCAGAAAATCGCGGATTTAATCCGAGAAAAAGAAAAACGACGAACAGTTTAACGAACGAACGTTCGTTAACTGAATCTAAACTAAGAATGCGTTCGTTAAAATGAACGAACGAGCGAACGCTCGCTAACTAGCCTAAACCAGAAAAAAAAACCGATCTAAAGAAAAAACGAAACAAAAAAACCGACCAAAACCGAACGGTTTTTTTGGGAAAACTGGCGGCGGGATCGAGGTAAACCTCGGGAGGCGGGACGGCGGCGGAGGCTCCGGCGAGGCGGCGGCGGCAGGCGGCGGCGGTGGCGGGCGGCGTCGGTTGCGGGCGGCGGCGTCGGGCGCAGCGGCGGCGTCCGGCGGGGCGGCGGCGGCGGTTGGGCGGCGTCGGGCGTGGGCGGCGGCGGCGGGCGCGGGGTTCGAAGAGGGGCGGCTAGGGTTTCGGCCCGGGGTGGGCCGGCAGCTTATAAAGGTTGGGTCCGGGGGAGTCCGGGCCTAGCACAGCCCGTAGGATGGTTCAGACGTTTTTTTTTTAAACTTACGCTCGAAAAAAAACAAAAGGACTACTAAACCCACTCCAAAATTCCCGAAATATATTTTCCCCGGCTTCTAAAATCAAGCCGCACAGGATGAACATTTATTTGGGGCCTAAATTCAATCTTGAAAAACACGCATTTTTCGTAAATTCAAATAAAATAGCAAATAAAACCAAATAAAATCTTATTTGATTTTTTTATTAAATCCTCAATATTTCTTTATTTAGGGAAAGTCATTTTATTCCCTCTCTCATATTTTTGTAATAGAAATAATTGATGATAAAATAAATAAAATTAAATGATCCTATTTTCAAAATTTGAGACAACTCGAATATGAAAATAACGAAATCCCCAACTCTCTCCGAGGGTCCTTGAGTTGCGAAAAATTTCTAGGATCAACCAAAATGCAATAAATATGATATGCAATGATGATCTAGTGTATAACATTCCAGATTGAAAATTTGGGATGTTACAAACCTACCCCCCCTTAAGATGAATCTCGCCCTCAAGATTCGGGTTGGCTAGAAAATAGGTGAGGGTGGTCCTTCAGCAAATCTTCCTCTCATTCCCAGGTGGCTTCATCCTCCGTGTGGTGGCTCCATTGAACCTTGCAAAACTTGATAACCTTGCTGCAGGTGACTCGACTGGCATACTCTAGAATCTTAACTGGTTTCTCCTCATAGGTCAAATCACTGTCCAACTGAATTGCTTCCAGTGGTACCGTATCTCTCAGCGGTATGTCGGCCATCTCTGCGTGGCACTTCTTCAACTGGGATACATGGAACACGTCGTGAACTCCTGAAAATCCTTCGGGCAATTCCAACTTATAGGCAACTTCTCCCATACGCTCCAAAACTTGGTATGGGCCTACAAAACGTGGTGCTAACTTTCCCTTAAATCCAAAGCGCTTAACTCCTCGAAGTGGTGATACTCGAAGATAGACTCGGTCTCCGACTTCGTAAATTGTCTCCTTGCGTTTAGAATCTGCATAACTCTTCTGCCTGGATTGAGCTACCTTCAGCCTGTCGCGAATAAATTTCACTTTCTGTTCAGACTCCTTTATCAGATCTGGTCCAAACAACTGGCGATCTCCAACTTCATCCCAGGACAATGGGGTCCTGCACCTCCTTCCATACAAGGCTTCGAAAGGGGCCATCTTCAAACTGGATTGATAGATGTTGTTGTAAGAGAACTCTGCATGTGGCAAATTCTCATCCCAACTAGATCCATAATCTAGCGCACAAGCTCTTAGCATATCCTCCAAAATCTGATTTACTCTCTCGGTCTGTCCATCTGTCTGCGGGTGGAAAGCTGTGCTAAACTCCAGTCTGGTTCCCAAAGTCTCATGCAACTGATTCCAGAACTTTGAGGTAAACTGGGTTCCTCTATCCGATACAATGCTCCTTGGAACTCCATGCAGACATATGATCCTAGTCATGTATACCTTTGCCAACTTTGCACTGGTATAGGTAGTCTTCACTGGAATGAAATGAGCTACCTTTGTCAAATGATCGACTACAACCCATATCGATCATAGCCTGAACGTGTTCTGGGCAATCCTGTGATGAAATCCATGCCTAGCTTATCCCACTTCCATTCGGGTATCGGCAATGGTTGTAGCAATCCTGTTGGCTTCTGATGCTCTGCCTTCACTCTCTGACATACATCACAAACTGCTACATATTCCGCAATATCCTTCTTCATTCCGGTCCACCAGAAAATATCCTTCAAATCCAAATACATCTTGGTATTTCCTGGGTGAATCGAGTATGGTGAGTCATGGGCCTCTTGCGGAATTAGCTTCCTAATCTCCGGATCATTTGGTACATAGACACGGTCTTCAAACCATAAGGTATCTTGCTCATCCTCATGAAATCCCTTAGCTTTTCCTTTGTTCATTTTCTCCTTAATGGAAGCAATTTCCTTGTCAGTCCTTTGAGCTTCTCTGATCTTATCCATTAAAGTAGACTGAGTCTCCAATGCTGCTACATAGCCTCTTGGAACTATTTCCAAACATAGCTCTCGAAGATTTTCGGCTAACTCCCCTGGTAAATCTCCCGTCATTAGGGTGTTGACATGGCTCTTACGGCTTAATGCGTCAGCTACTACGTTAGCCTTTCCGGGGTGATAATGCAATTTCATATCATAATCCTTGATGAGCTCCAACCATCTCCTTTTTCTGAGGTTCAACTCCTTCTGTGTGAAAATATACTTCAAAGTCTTGTGATCTGTGTACACCTCGCAATGGTTTCCAATCAGAAAATGTCTCCAAGTCTTCAATGCATGCACTACGGCTGCTAACTCCAAATCATGCGTGGCATAATTCAACTCATGAGGCTTAAGCTGTCGTGAGGCATATGAAACAACTCTGCCTTCCTGCATAAGCACTGCTCCAAGTCCTCGTCGTGAAGCATCGCAATACACCTCATAATCCTTGGTCTGGTCCGGTAAAATCAACACGGGTGAGGTAACCAAACGTTTCTTCAACTCCTGAAAACTAGCCTCACATTCCTCCATCCATATGAACTTGATATCCTTCTTCAACAACTCAGTCATAGGCTTCGCAATCTTTGAGAAATTCACAATAAACCTCTGGTAGTATCCTGTGAGTCCAAGAAAACTCCGGATCTCTCCCACGGTGGTTGGTGCTTCCCACTTGGTCACGGTATCAACTTTAGTGGGATCTACTGCTACACCTTCTCCGGATATAACGTGTCCGAGAAATCCAACTTCCTTCAACCAAAACTCACATTTGCTAAATTTGGCATATAATTGATGTTCTCTGAGCTTTCCAAGAACCAAACGCAAATGCTCCTTATGCTCCTCTTCATTCTTTGAGTAAACCAGGATATCATCAATGAACACTACGACGAACTTATCCAAGAACTCCATAAACACCTTGTTCATCATGTTCATAAAATATGCAGGTGCGTTAGTCAGACCAACTGACATAACGGTATACTCGTACAGCCCATACCTGGTGGTAAAAGCCGTCTTGGGTATATCATGTTCCCGAATCTTCAACTGGTGGTATCCTGATCGCAGATCGATCTTGGAAAATACCTTAGATCCTTGCAATCGATCAAACAGATCATTGATCATCGGTATGGGGTACTTGTTTTTTATGGTTACTTCATTCAATCCTCGATAATCGACAACCATCCTTAATGATCCATCCTTCTTCTCCACTAGAAGTACTGGCGATCCCCAAGGCGATGAACTTGGGCGAATATATCCTTTATCCAGTAACTCCTTAATCTGCTTCTTAATTTCCACCAAATCCTTTGCAGGCATCCTATATGGTCTCTTTGATATTGGCCCTGTGCCTGGCAAAAGCTCAATCAAAACTCAATATCTCTATCCGGTGGCATGCCTGGCAACTCTTCTAGAAATACTTCGGGGAAATCCTTCACTACTGGTACTTCCTCCTGCACTACTCCGGTTAAACAATTTACTTGAGTCCTCTTTGGCACATGTCGGGATACATACTTGATTCTTCCCCCTTCTGGGGTGGTAAGTGAAATTGACTTACTGGCACATTCAATATTCCCTTCATACTTTGATAACCAATCCATGCCTAATATCACATCCAATCCTTGGGATTCCAATACTATTAGGTCCGAGGGAAAAACGTAGTTACCAATCCTTAATGGTAACCGATCACACCATAGACTAGCCATATGTTCTGCTCCAGGCGAGGTTACTAACATGGGGGACCTAAGGGCTTGGGTTGGCAGTTTATACTTATCAACAAATCCCCTTGATATGTATGAATGCGATGCAACCGTATCGAAAAGAACGAGTGCAGTAAATGACTTAACCAAAAACTTACCGATTACTGCATCCGGCTGCTCTTCAACCTCCTCCATGTTAAGGTGTTCACCTGCCCCTGTTGAAAGGGTTCGGCTTCTTCCCAGAGCTTCCATTGCCATTTCCATTCTGGGATTCAGGACATTCATTGGCATAATGTCCGGTCTTCTGGCACTTAAAGAAAGTGACTTGGCTCAGGTCTTTCTTGGCTAGGGTTGATGGGTTGGTGCGGTTCTGGCCGTTGCTTCCTCCATTCCCATTACCATTCCTGGGGCCATTGTGATTGTGTGAACTACCTCCTCCATGGGTATGCTGAAAATGTCCTCCCGGCCTAGGGGTAAATCGTGGCTTCTGCTGAGCTCCTGAACTGTACTTTCCTTGTGCATACTTCCTCTTGCGATTCTCGATTTGCTGCTGCTTCCCTTCAATCATAAGAGCACGATCTACCAACTCCTGGTAGTTGTTGAAGGTTGCTACCATCAATTGCATGCTCAACTCATCATTCAGTCCTTCTAGAAACTTCTCCTGATTAGCTGCATCCGTAGCAATGTCAGTTGTGGCATAACGTGCTAGCTTACTAAATTCCTCCACATACTGGCCAATTGCCCGTCCTCCTTGGCGCAAGTTGCGAAACTCTCGCTTCTTCATGGCCATAGCTCCTGCTGAAACATGGGCAGTACGAAAAGCCTGCTGAAACTAGTCCCATGTGATAGTATCGATAGGGAAAGTGGCTATGAAATTCTCCCACCATGATGCTGCGGGTCCTTCAAGCTAATGTGCGGCAAACTTCACCTTCTCCGCATCAGTGCATCCTGCTGTGGTCAACTCTCTAGCTGTCTTGCGGAGCCAATCATCTGCTACTATTGGCTCGGTGCTACTGGAAAACACTGGCGGATTCAGCCTAAGAAAACGGGCTAAGTGATCAACAGGTGGTGGTGGTGGTGGGTTGTTGTTGTTGTTCCCCTAGTTCTGATTCTGGACTAGTAACTGCATCAATGTGTTCTGCTGCTGGATCAACTAAGTGAGCTCCGGTGGGAAGGTAAATCCGGGGTCAAGTCTCGGAGGCATCTGAGGGTTTAGAAAAGGATGAGATTTAAGAATAGAGGGGGCCTAAAGAGAAAACACTACCCATATGCACATGAGGCAAAAGCAAACAATTCACTTCATCCAATCAACCAAACAAGGGCATACAATCGATCTAACTATCGCAAAAGTGCTCGGGCTACTATATTTACATGGTGGACTACTACTACTGTTGGGGTGGTCTACTAGAAATGTTCTTCGGTTGCAGACTCCATGATATCTGCTCCAGCTTCATCAACATAGTCATCACCGCTATCATCTGGATCCGAGTCGGTGTCGTCGATGATGATGTAGTCTTTCGGGCGAATCTCCTTGGGTTCTTCGTCTTCTTCTACCGATGTAGGGTCTCCCATGAATATTCCAATCTTCTTGATCAGATCGTCATTCTTTTCCACTAATACTTCAATTTCTTCTTCAAAATCTTCACGTGTAGCCTTGAGTTCTTCCTCTAGTTCCTTGATTCTTGTCCTTGCCTTCTTCAGGTCTATCATGTCGGCGCACATCTGGTTCTCCTGACATCGAATGTGCTGGTTTAACTCCTGGATAAAAACTGCAATTGATCTATCCTTTCTGGTGCTGATCATCTCCCGGTGCTCATCTCGGCGCCCACAAATCTGGTAGATAGTATCCTTGAGATCATTGCGGTAGACTTCTCCAATGCGTCCCATGGCGATGTGAGCTGCCATGCTCTTTCCTAGACTCCAGGTTGGTGCATCGAAAGAAAACTCTATGGGCTAAGTGACTGGCATGAACGTCCTTCCTGGAACTTGAACTTGAATCATCCAGCGCTCTTCTTCAGGTAAGGTGGCGTTGTAGGTTCCGGTGAAGCTTGGTACTCCTATGTTCAGGTATCTAGTGACTTCCTTCAAGTGACGTCCAAAGGGTGTATCTTCATCCGGTTGAATGAACTTGTTCCTTGCATCCTCCATCCTAAAAGAGTAGAAAAGATGAGAGGTCAGAAGAGAAGAGAGTGAGTAGTGATCTAGGTCTTTAGCTTAGTGGTCGTGTCCTACAGTCAGCGTGTGCTCTGATACCATCTTGTAGCGACCAGACCACAAACGGTCCAATCTCTGTGCTCCGGTGTCATCCCTGGATCAGTAATGCTGACACCACACAGTACTTGAAGGATTTATAGTAGAGTAGCAATCACACACTTATTACATCGAGTGTCTCCAAAGATAACTTATTACAATAAAAATGGCTTAAGGCCATCTAATAACGATAACAGTGGAAGGCTTGGAAGATAAGTGAGTCCATCAACTCCAGCGGCATCACTGAGTATAGAACCACGACCTAAAACTCCTTAATCATCGTCTAAAAAGTCTGCAACATTAACGTTGCAGCCCGAAAACGGGTCAACACATGGAATATGCTGGCAATGTAACACATAGAGAATAATGGAATGAAACAGCTATACTATATGCATATTTGGCTGGTGGAGAGCTCTATGGTTACAGTTTTGCGTAAAGCCAATTTTTCCCTACTGCAAAGGAATAAATTTATTTTACTATTATGGTGGTTGTTAAACATTGATAATGGTTGACAACATTCTCAATCCCAATTAAACATCATCATTAAACAAACCCAACAAAATTAATCTTTAGAGTAACATGTTGAGATTCACATGATAATCCAGGTACTAGATACTCAAGATGTCCATAACTGGGGACACGGCTAACCATGATTAGTTTATACACTCTGCAGAGGTTTGCGCACTTTTCCCCACAAGACTCGATCGCCTCTGTTTGGTTTCTCGCACTACACGGTGTTTGAGAAACGGATGACCGAGACATAGTCTTTCAGAAGCGCTAGCACCTTACGATGGGTAGACCGTACCACCTACATCCCCTACATCTGCTAGTCTACCACTGTAAGAGTTCGCACAACTTAGTCAACTATGCTAGAGCCCATAATAGCTTGTGGCTGCACACGGAAGTTTCTAGCATGAATAATCTCATGATCCCTTTGAGCCTGGGTGGCGGTCCAAAAGAAAACAGGCAATCCTGAAATACCCAGGTGCCTCAATCCACCCAGATGTGTGTTTAGGTTGCCACCTTAAGTAAACCATTAATTAACAAAGCTCACATCTATCATGGATACACTCACCCAATCCACGTCTACTAGCATAGCATAGCAATAATAAGCAAACGTAGAAGTAACTCCCAAAGGTTTGATAATTAGACAGGTAATAGGTACTACCTCAACTACTTCCCAAACCCACAATTTAATTAGATCATAATCATGCAATGTGTAAGGATTGATCTAATGCAATAAAACTGGGTAGTAGGAGGTATGATCAAAGTGTTACTTGCCTTGCTGATGATTGGGAAACCTAGCGATTCGAAGTAACAAGCTGCGCACTCCGGGTACTCTATCGCAAACAAACAAGCACACAATAAGTACTCAACTAATGCACAGGTAATACTCAAATAAGAGATTTAACCAGAAAGTTCAACTTAAGAACTCCGGTTGGCAACAAGAATCGAATCGAACGAAGCAACGAAAAACAAACGGCAAAAGAAACAGGCTTCGGTTACTATTCTGGATCTAAGGAAATTTTTACATAAGCAAAAACTTGTTTAAGTTGGTTAAACGGCAAGAGGGTTTCGAGACGAAACTCCGGGCGCTTGAATCGCATGATTCCGATAAACGAGCGAAAAGATAAACTAAAACGAAAATCGGATCAGAAATCACGATCAGAAAATCGTGGATTTAATCCGAGAAAAAGAAAAATGATGAATAGTTTAACGAACAAACGTTCATTAACTGAATCTAAACGAAGAACGCGTTCGTTAAAACGAATGAACGAGAGAACGCTCGCTAATTAGCCTAAACTGGAAAAAAACTGATCTAAAGAAAAAATGAAACAAAAAAACCGACGAAAACCGAACGGTTTTTCCGAGAAAACCGGCAGTGGGATCGAGGTAAACCTGGGGCGGCGGGACGGCGGCGGCGGCTCCGGCGAGGCGGCGGCGTCAGCGGCGGTGGGGTCTGACAGGGCGGCGGCGGAGGGCGGCGGCGTGGGCGGCGTCGGGCGCGGGCGGCGGCGTCGGGCACGGCGGCGGGGTCCGTCGGGGCGGCGGCGGCGTCAGCGGCGGCGGGTGGCGTCGGGCATGGGCGGAGGCGTTGGGCGCGGCGGCGGGGGGGTTCGAGGCGGGGCGGCTAGGGTTTCGTCCCGGGGTGGGCCGCCGGCTTATAAAGGCTGGGTCCGGGGGAGTCCGGGCCCAGCACGGCCCGTAGGTCGGTTCAGACATTTTTTTTGAAAAAAACTTACGCTCGGGAAAAAACAAAAGGACTACTAAACGGACTCCAAAAATCCCGAAATAAATTTTCCCTGGCTTCTAAAATCAAGCCGCACAGGATGAACATTTATTTGGGGCCTAAATGCAATTTTGGAAAACGCGCATTTTTACTAAATTCAAATAAAATAGCAAATAAAACCAAATAAAATATTATTTGATTTTTTATTAAATCCTCAATATTTCTTTGTTTTGGGAAAGTCATTTTATTCCCTCTCTCATATTTTGTAATAGAAATAATTGATGATAAAATAAATAAAATCAAATGATCCTATTTTCAAAATTTGAGACAACTCAAATATGAAAATAACAAAATCCCCAACTCTCTCCGAGGGTCCTTGAGTTGCGAAAAATTTCTAGGATCAACCAAAATGCAATAAATATGATATGCCATGATGATCTAGTGTATAACATTCCAAATTGAAAATTTGGGATGTTGCAGATTGCTGAGTCCTCGTGACTCACAGATACTTCCAAACAGTTGCAGGTGCCGATGATACCAGTGCAGGTGGCGCAACCGAGCTCAAGTGGGAGCTCGATGAAGATCTTGTTCGTTGTGTTGTTTCGTTTCCTATTGATTAGTAGGGGAGCCCAGTTGGGACGATCGGGGATCTAGCAATTGGGGTTGTCTTCTTTTATTTTGGTTCAGTAGTCGGACCTTGATTGTATTATGGGTGATGTATGTTTAACTTGTATTTGTGTGAAGTGGTGATTGTAAGCCGACTCTTTATCCCTTTCTTATTCAATACATGGGATGTGTAAATATTACCCCTCTTGTGGCATGCCTACCATGCAGCTATGCCTCTAAGTCATGCCCCGACACGTGGGAGATATAGCCGCATTGTGGGTGTAACAAATGGAGATCCATTTTGAGGTAGGTTTAAAAAGGCCACGTGATGCTACAGAGTCAGCCAAGTTAGTATCAGAGGCAGGCATTGCCAATAGGTGTCATGCACGTATCCTCCCAACGTGGATCCAGTACAGGAATGAGAAAGACAATGCCCAGTTTAACACCTTCCTTAACCATTTATCCATAAGTAATGTTATTCATCGCAATTTGTAATATTGTCTTGTTGTGTGCCATACTATCTAACTTCCTCCTAATAAGACTCACATTCTTTTTTCAACAGATGAGGTTCAAGTTGGATCCGAAAGATGATGCAACTAAACAAGCATGCACTCATGTTTCTTAGTCTGCTCTGCGAAAGTATCGGTACCACCTTAGAAAATCTCACTTTGAAGGCAAGGATAACAATGAAATCGCCCAAACATCTCCAGTGGAATATATTACAGATGAAGACTGGACAGCTCTTGTTAAACACTGGTCTGGTCCAAAGTATCAGGTAGGGTATATGTATTTGATCAGACCACATATTGAACTTGTATTTATGTATGTGCCTTACAAGTGTATATTCTTATAGGCTAACTGTTTGAAGAACAAGACCAACCGTTCTAAAGTGAAATTCCAACAGACAGCGGGATCGCGTAGCTATATTGCACACTGCGAGGCTCTTGTAAATTGCTACTAGTTCCTTTTTTTGTGCCATATTATTGTATCTATATTGACTTGTTCCAAATACAAAGGAAAACCCGTGTAGACCAAAAGAACCTAAACCGAATGCAGTGCAAATCTTCAAGGATTGCCACACCAGCAAGATGAAGGGCATGAGCACACCAGTTCAGGCCGCTGTTGTAAGTCCTTACTCCTCCTGCCTTTGAACTGATTGGTACTGTGATATGTTCATTTAACTACTTGGTTTGCAGCCAATATTAGTTACTCTGTTCACTTTTATACACAGTTGTCTTAACGTATCATTTCACCTTACATGGTTTAAAAGACATGAAGGATATTCTTTTGGTCTTGACCTGTAATCTAGTTCTGATGTTCACGTGCGCACACAATGATACAATAGCCTGTTTGTTTTATATCTGTTTGCCCATGATATGAAAGATATCATACTATTTTCATCCTACTTTAAACCATGTCTCTTTACCCTTAGATGTCAACGAATGTTAGGAAATAGACAATACATTAGGCATGCTACATGGACATATGTTCCAAAAGTGATTTTATTATGTAGCTGGCACTACAATACATGATAATGTATTACTGTAGTTCACCAAAATAAGTTATGTATAAACCTGAAACCTACTTTGTTTGTTTTTGTCTCATTAGTAACTTATCTGGTACACTGATCTACAAGTTCAAACTTTCAGCAAGCTATGGAACAAATGATTGAATAGCCACAACCACCTAAAGGTGACGAGGCTACCACAGGCATAATGTCACCTCTTGCTGCAGTGCGTCAGTATCTCTCCACTAATAGTGCAAACAGCACCTTCTTGCGTAATTCCGGGTTGGTTGCCAAGGTAACCTCGTCCAAATCGCCTACTGAACAAAATCTTCCGGCTAGACAGAGTGATATATCTATGCTCCAGACACAAGTCCAATCCCTAATGGACGTTGTGTCGAAAACAAAAATAGTGGTTGACAAATGTCGTGAAGATATGAATGGTTTTGAAATCAGACTATCAGACATTTGCTTCGTTGTTCAAGAGCAATGGCGGAAAAATGGGAAGATTGTGTTGCTCCATCAGATTCTATAGCCTGAACATAAGCACTCAGGTCAAATGATTTGTGCTTCTATACATCTGATGGTGCTTTATCTGCAAGGACTGTAAACTTTATGCCAACAGGCCTTTTGTTGTATGGTTGGAATTTATTTTGTTGTGATACAACATTTATGATGCTGCCAAAGGCTGCAGTAATTACGATGCTATTTTTGTATAGTGTAGGTTTATCTTAGTAATGTTTGGCCGAAAGCTTTGTAGGAGCCCAACATGCCAACATTCGTCGGGCCCATTCCAATTAGGCTAAAAACGATTCTGGGCCGAAATTTGCATGTAGCCCACTAAAAATATATGGGCCTAAATCAGCATAAGCTTTCAAACTTTTCTGGTAGGCCTGTGCACATAGTGGGCCTTTAACACGCCTAAACATAATTTGGGCCCTCAGTAATAATAGGCCGTTTACATGTGTAAATATCTCGAGCCCATAAAAACATTGGCCTTTAATAGGACGAAAGTAAGATTGGGCCCTGACTGTGCCAAATAACCCACTGGTCTTAGCAGGCCGAAATGGTGGCCCATTTACAATGCGGATCGTCCACAGGCCGAAATTCAGACAGGCCGTTGATATGTCTCCAACGTATCTATAATATTTTATTGTTCCATGATATTATATTATCTATTTTGGATGTTTAATGGGCTTTAATATGCACTTTTATATTATTTTTGGGACTAACCTATTAACCAAAGGCCCAGTGCAAATTGTTGTTTTTTTGCCTATTTCAGTGTTTTGCAGAAAAGGAATATCAAACGGAATCCAAACGGAACGAAACCTTCGCGAGGATCTTTCTTGGAACAAACGTCACCCAGGAGACTTGGATTACAAGTCTGGAAGTCCACGAAGCTTCCACGAGGCAGGGGCCCGCCCCCCCCCCCCCATGGGCCCCCCGGAGCTCCACCAACCTACTTCTTTCGCCTATATATACTCGTATAGCATGAAAACATCCAGGGGAGCCACGAAACCACTTTTCCACCGCCGCAACCTTCTATACCCGTGAGATGCCATCTGGGGCCTTTTCCGGCGATCTACCGGAGGGTGATTCGATCACGGAGGGCTTCTACATCAACACCATAGCCTCTCCGATGATGTGTGAGTAGTTTACCACAAACCTTCAGGTCCATAGTTATTAGCTAGATGGCTTCTTCTCTCTCTTTGGTTCTCAATACAAAGTTCTCCTTGATGTTCTTGGAGATCTATTCGATGTAATACTTTTTGCGGTGTGTTTGCTGATATCCGATGAATTGTGGGTTTATGATCAAGATTATCTATGAACAATATTTGATTCTTCCCTGAATTCTTATATGCATGATTTGATATCTTTGCAAGTCTCTTCGAATTACCGGTTTAGTTTGGCCTACTAGATTGATCTTTCTTGCAATGGGAGAAGTGCTTAGCTTTGGGTTCAATCTTGCGGTGTCCTTTCCCAGTGACAGCAGGGGCAACAAGGCACATATTGTATTGTTTCCATCGAGGATAAAAATATGAGGTTTATATCATATTGCTTGAGTTTATCCCTCTACATCATGTCATCTTGCCTAATGCGTTACTCTGTTCTTATGAACTTAATAATCTGGATGCATGTTGGATAGAGGTCGATGTGTGGAGTAATAGTAGTAGATGCAGAATTGTTTCGGTCTACTTGACGCGGACGTGATGCCTATGTTCGTGATCATGCCTAGATATTCTCATAACTATGCGCTTTTCTATCAATTGCTCCGCAGTAATTTCTTCACCCACCGTAATATGTGCTATCATGAAAGAAGCCACTAGTGAAACCTATGGCCCCCCGGTCTATTTTACATTATATTAGTTTCCCGTCAATTTTCCAATTTCTGTCACTATTTATTTTGCAATCTTTACTTTCCAATCTATACAACAAAAATACCAAAAACATTTATCTTATTATCTTTATCAGATCTCACTTTTGCAAGTGGCCCTGAAGGGATTGACAACCCCTTTACCGCGTTGGTTGCAAGGTTCTTGATTGTTTGTGCAGGTACTATGCGATTTGCATGTAGTCTCCTACTGGATTGATACTTTGGTTCTCAAAAACTGAGGGAAATACTGACGCTACTTTGCTGCATCACCCTTTCCTCTTCAAGGGAAAACCAACGCATGCTCAAGAGGTAGCAAGAAGGATTTCTGGCGCCGTTGCCGGGGAGATGTACGCTCAAGTCAAGACATACCAAGTACCCATCACAAACTCTTATCCCTCGCATTACATTATTTGCCATTTGCCTCTCATTTTCCTCTCCCCCACTTCACCTTTGTTTTCTCTCGTCATCCTCTTGTTTTCTTAAAATTTCCTTTCTATCGCGATGGCCGAACCAAAGGGGTTAAGGGTTTCCCGGGTTTTAATACCTTGGATAACCCCTCGATCATTTCTAAGCTCATAAATAATGATGCTATGGAAAGACCTACTGGGGTTATCAATGAGAGTTTAGATAATTTTGATGAAGATGACCCCGGAATCTTCCGTTATTTGCTTGATGAATCTTTGAAAGATCCTTGGGATAGACTATTAAGGATCCGAGCCAGCTATGTACCCGAATATCAAATTGAGATATACTTAAAAAGCTTTTATGTTGGCTTGCCCTCTTCTTTCAAGAAAGTTTTAGATTCTATCTTTGAAGAAGGTTTTATTGAGGGGTATGCCATCGATACATATGAAAAGATGAAAGCTATATTTGGGCACCCCATGAGTGAAAAAGTTGAATCCACCTCTTTTTTGTGCTTTTATCAAAATGAAATTATCAAAGAGATGAAGGTTAGCTTAGATGCAAATTTTTGTAGTGTGCTTAATATTTCTTCTACAATTAATGGCCACGTGCTTTCACAAAATAGGAAGATAAGAAAGTCTCCCTTTATCACCAAAAGGGAAAAGATGACAATACTTAGATCTATTCTTGTTTTATGCCTAGCTAGGGGCGTTAAACGATAGCGCTTGTTGGGAGGCAACCCAATTTTATTTTTGTTTCTTGCTTTTTGTTCCTGTTTAGTAATAAATAAATCATCTATCATCTGTTATGATTGTGCTTTTTATGTTTTAGTTAGTGTTTGTGCCAAGTAAAGCCATTGGGATCTTCTTGGGTGATTGTTGTTTGATCTTGCTGAAAAAACAGAAAGTATGCGCTCACGAGAATAATTTTAATTTTTTATAAGAGAGCAATAAAATACCAATTCCAACTGTAGTAGATCAATATACAAATTACTTAGGTCTTCCTAATTTTTCAGAATTTTTGGAGTTACAGAAGTATTCGAAACCTCCACATTGCTACAGACTGTTCTGTTTTTGACAGATTCTGTTTTTCGTGTGTTGTTTGCTTATTTTGATGAATCTATGGCTAGTATCGGGGGGTATGAACCATAGAGAAGTTGGAATACAGTAGGTTTAACACCAATATAAATAAATAATGAGTTAATTGCAGTACCTTAAGGTGGTGATTTGTTTTCCAATACTAACGGAGCTCATGAGAATTTCTGTTGAGTTTTGTGTTGTGAAGTTTTCAAATTTTTGGGTAAAGATTTGATGGATTTTGGAACAAGGAGTGGAAAGAGACTAAGCTTGGGGATGGCCAAGGAACCTCAAGGTAAAATTCAAGGATAACCAAAAGCCTAAGCTTGGGGATGCCCCGGAAGGCATCCCCTCTTTCGTCTTTGTCTATCGGTAACTTTACTTGAGGCTATTTTTTTATTCACCACATGATATATGTTTTGCTTCGAGCGTCTTGTATGATTTGAGTCTTTGATTTTTAATTTACCACAATCATCCTTGCTGTACACACCATTTGGAGAGACACACATGATTCGGAATTTATTAGAATACTCTATGTGCTTCACTTATATCTTTTGAGCTACATAATTTTGCTCTAGTGCTTCACTTATATCTTTTAGAGCACGGTGGTGGTTTTATTTTATATAAATTATTGATCTCTCATGCTTCACTTATATTATTTTGAGATTCTTTAGAACTGCATGGTAATTTGCTTTGGCTATAAAATTAGTCCTAATATGATAGGCATCCAAGATGGGTATAATAAAAACTTTCATATATAGTGCATTAAATACTATGAGAAGTTGGATACTTGATAATTGTTTTGAGATATAAAGATGTTAATATTAGAGTCATGCTAGTTGAGTAATTGTGAAATTGAGAAATAATTGTGTTGAGGTTTGCAAGTCCCGTAGCATGTACGTATGGTAACCGTTGTGTGACAAATTTGAAGCATGAGGTGTTCTTTGATTGCTTTCCTTATGAGTGGCGGTCGAGGACGAGCGATGGTATTTTCCTACCAATCTATCCCCCTAGAAGCATATGCGTAGTGCTTTGTGTTTGATGACTTGTAGAGTTTTGCAATAAGTATGTGAGTTCTTTATGACTAATGTTGATTCCATGGATTATACGCACTCTCACCCTTCCATCATTGCTAGCCTCTTCGGTACTATGCATTGCCCTTTCTCACCTCGAGAGTTGGTGCAAACTTCGCCAGTGCATCCAAACCCCATGATATGATACGCTCTATCACACATAAGCCTCCTTATATCTTCCTTAAAACAGCCACCATACCTACCTATTATGGCATTTCCATAGCCATTTTGAGATATATTGACATGCAACTTTCCACCGTTTCGTTTATTATGACACGCTCCATCATTGTCATATTGCCTTGCATGATCATGTAGTTGACATCGTATTTGTGGCAAGGCCACCATTCATCTTTCATACATGTCACTCTTGATTCGTTGCATATCCCGGTACACCACCGGAGGCATTCACATAGAGTTATATTTTGTTCTAAGTATCGAGTTGTAATTCTTGAGTTGTAAGTAAATAAAAGTGTGATGATCTTCATTATTAGAGCATTGTCCCATGTGAGGAAATGATGATGGAGACTATGATTCCCCCATAAGTCAGGATGAGACTCCAGATGACAAAATAGAAAAAAGAGGCCAAAGAAGCCCACCAAAAAAATGAGAGAAAAAGAGAGAAGGGACAATGTTACTATCCTTTTTCCACACTTGTGCTTCAGAGTAGCACCATGATCTTCATAATAGAGAGTCTCCTATTTTGTCACTTTCATATACTAGTGGGAATTTTGTATTATAGAACTTGGCTTGTATATTCCAATGATGGGCTTCCTCAAAATGCCCTAGGTCTTCATGAGCAAGCAAGTTGGATGCACACCCACTTAGTTTCTTTTGTTGAGCTTTCATACATTTATAGCTCTAGTGCATCTATTGCATGGAAATCCCTACTCCTTGCATTGACATCAATTGATGGGCATCTCCATAGCCCGTTGATTAGCTGCATCAATGTAAGACTTTATCATTTTTTGTCTTCTCCACACAATCTCCATCATTGTATTCTATTCCACCCATAGTTCTATGTCCATGGCTCGTGCTCATATATTGCGTGAAAGTTGAAAAGGTTTGAGAATACTGAAGTATGAAACAATTGCTTGGCTTGTCATCGGGGTTGTGCATGATGGGAGCATTTTGTGTGACAAAAATGAAGCATGGACAAACTATATGATTGTGTAGGGATGAGCTTACTTTGGCTATGTTATTTTGAGAAGACATAATTGCTTGGTTAGTATGCTTGAAGTATTATTGTTTTTATGTCAATGTTAAACTTTTTTCTTGAATCTTTCGGATCTGAACATTCATGCCACAATAAAGAAAATTACATTGAAAATTATGTTAGGTAGCATTCCACATCAAAAATTACGTTTTTTATCATTTATCTACTCGAGGACGAGCAGGAATTAAGCTTGGGGATGCTTGATACGTCTCCAACGTATCTATAATTTTTATTGTTCCATGCTATTATATTATCTACTTTGGATGTTTAATGGGCTTTTATATGTACTTTTATATTATTTTTGGGACTAACCTATTAACCAAAGGCCCAGTGCAAATTGCTGTTTTTTGCCTATTTCAGTGTTTCACAGAAAAGGAATATCAAACGAAATCCAAACAGAACGAAACCTTTGCGAGGATCTTTCTTGGAACAAACGTCACCCAGGAGACTTGGAGTACAAGTCTGGAAGTCCGCAAAGCTTCCACGAGGCAGGGGGCGTGCCCAGGGGGGTAGGTACGCCCCCCACCCTCGTGGGCCTCACGGAACTCCACCGACCTACTTCTTTCACCTATATATACTCTTATACCCTGAAAACATCCAGGGGAGCCACGAAACCACTTTTCCACCACCGCAACCTTCTGTACACGCGAGATCCCATCTGGGGCCTTTTCCAGCGATCTGCCGGAGGGGGTTTCGATCATGGAGGGTGAAAGATCGTGGATGTCGCCTAGAGGGGGGTGAATAGGCGCTTTTAAAATAATTATGGTTTAGGCTTGAACAAATGCGGAATAAACCTAGCGGTTAATTTGTCAAGCACAAAACCTACAACAACTAGGCTCACCTATGTGCATCAACAACTTATGCTAAGCAAGATAAACTACTAGGTGATAGCAAGATATATGACAAGAAACAATATGGCTATCACAAAAGTGCATAAGTAAAGAGCTCGGGTAAGAGATAACCGAGGCACACGGAGACGACGATGTATCCCAAAGTTCACATCCTTGCGGATGCTAATCTTCGTTTGGAGCGGTGTGGAGGCGCAATGCTCCCCAAGAAGCCACTAGGGCCACCGTAATCTCCTCATGCCCTCGCACAATGCAAGATGCCGTGATTCCACTAAGGGACCCTTGAGGGCGGTCACCGAACCCGTACAAATGGCAACCCTTGGGGGTGGTCACCGAACCCGTACACTTTGTCAACCCTTGGGGGCGGTCACCGAAACCCGTCAAATTGCTCGGGGAGATCTCCACAACCTAATTGGAGACCCCGACGCTTGCCCGGAGCTTTACACCATAATGATTGAGCTCCGAACACCAACAACCGTCTAGGGCGCCCAAGCACCCAAGAGGAACAAGCTCAAGGGTACCAAGCACCCAAGAGTAATAAGCTTCTCAACTTGTAACTTCCACGTATCACCGTGGAGAACTCAAACCGATGCACCAAATGCAATGGCAAGGGCACACGGAGTGCCCAAGTCCTTCTCTCTCAAATCCCACCGAAGCAACTAATGCTAGGGAGGAAAATGAGAGGAAGAACAAGAAGGAGAACACCAAGAACTCCAAGATCTAGATCCAAGGGGTTCCCCTCACATAGAGAAGAAAGTGATTGGTGGAAATGTGGATCTAGATCTCCTCTCTCTTTTCCCTCAAAAACTAGCAAGAATCCATGGAGGGATTGAGATTTAGCAAGCTCTAAGAAGGTCAACAATGGGGGAAGAACACGAGCTCAAAGGATAAGGTTCAAGGGGAAGAAGACCCCCTTTTTTAGGAGGGGGAAAATCCAACCGTTATGTGCTCAGCCCGCACACGAGCGGTACTACCGCTCCACGAGCGGTACTACTGCTCAGGTGGAAGAAACATGGAAAAGGAGCAACAAAACATGAACCTTGGGGTGGTAGTACCGCAGTAGACAGCGGTACTACCGCTGGGTTAAGCGGTACTACCGCTCCCTTCGGCGGTACTGCCGCACAGAACGAAGGGGAAAGGGAAAGAGGGAACCGGGCGGTACTACCGCAGAGGAAGGGCGGTACTGCCGCTAAGGAGCGGTACTGCCGCACTACTGCCGCAGCGAGGTACCGCACAATCCGACACAGAAAAAGACCCCTCGAATCGACGCGGTAGGGACCTGGTAAGCCAGCGGTAGTACTGCTGCAGAGTCACCGCCGGTACTACCGCTTCGTAGCGGTACTGCCGCTTGTGACCCCTCAGCGGTACTACCGCTGGGTACCACGGTACTACCGTTGGGACCCTGACAAAAACCACACTCAAGAAAACAAGAACTGCCATAACTTCTGCATATGAGCTCTGAATTGAGCAAACTCAAGCTTGTTGGAAACAAGACGACGAGTAGTATCAAAACAGCGACTGGATATAGAAAGAAGAGGCAGGGGAGGTATGCCTAACAAAAAGAGGAGTGAAACCTCCAACCGAGAAGAATCGGCAAAACCTCCAACATCGAAAACATCATAGAAGATGCATGCGAACTCCGTTTTCGATGAACTCAAGCTTGTAATCAAGATGACCATAAGCTCTAAGACTCACAAAGAGAACCAAACAAGAACCAAGAAAGATAATGCAAGGATGCAATGGTTTGAGCTCTCAACCAACGATACGATCAAGCTACTCATCGAGAGCCCCCCCCTTGATAGTACGGCAATCGATCCTATAACCTGGTCTCCCAACTACCATCATGAGACTGGTAAAATAGAAAACCTACCAAGGGCAAACCTTTGCCTTGCACATGGTCCACTTGAGCTAGATGATGACGATCTTGACTCCCTCAAGTTGGACCACCTTTCTTGATTGGGTTGACTCGATGAAGACTAGTTGATTGCTCCCCCATACTCCACTATGGGTGAGCCACTCTTCCGCACATCTTCACAAGTCCATTATCACCACAAAGGATGGCAAGCTTCAAGAATTTGATCTCTTCGTGATGCTCTGCTTGAACTTGCACACCGCAACCTAACCCCACAAAGAACCCTCACGAAGACCATGGGTTAGTACACAAAGCGTAATTGACAATGCTTACCATACCATGGGATCACTTGATCCCTCTCAGTACATCTTCTATGCTTTGTGGGTTGATCAACTTGATTCACTCTTGACTTAGTCTTGATCAACCTTTCACAAGACCAATCTTTAGGTAATTCCTTGAATAGCACCTTGGTCGACACAAACTCTCCTTGAAACCAACACATGTACTCCAAGAAAAGCCTATGGACAAAAACCTTCAAATATAACTCAAGCCAACCATTAGTCCATAGAGATTGTCATCAATTACCAAAACCAAACATGGGGGCATCGCATGTTCTTTCAGAGGGCTTCTACATCAACACCATAGCCTCTCCGATGATGTGAGAATAGTTTACCACAGACCTTCGGGTCCATAGTTATTAGCTAGATGGCTTCTTCACTCTCTTTGGTTCTCAATACAAAGTTCTCCTCGATATTCTTGGAGATCTATTCGATGTAATACTTTTTGCGGTGTGTTTACCAAGATCAGATGAATTGTGGGTTTATGATCAAGATTATCTATGAACAATATTTTATTCTTCTCTGAATTCTTATAGGCATGATTTGATATCTTTGCAAGTCTCTTCGAATTATCGGTTTAGTTTGGCCTACTAGATTGATCATTCTTGCAATGGGAGAAGTGCTTAGCTTTGGGTTCAATCTTGCGGTGTCCTTTCCCAATGACAACAGGGGCAACAAGGCACGTATTGTATTGTTGCCATCAAGGATAAAAAGATGGGGTTTATATCATATTGCTTGAGTTTATCCCTCTACATCATGTCATCTTGCCTAATGCATTACTCTGTTCTTATGAACTTAATACTCTAGATGCATGCTTGATAGCGGTTGATGTGTGGAGTAATAGTAGTAGATGAAGAATCGTTTCGGTCTACTTGACGCGGACGTGATGCCTATGTTCATGATCATGCCTAGATATTCTCATAACTATGCGCTTTTCTATCAATTGCTCGGTAGTAATTTGTTCACCCACCATAATATGTGCTATCATGAGAGAAGCCACTAGTGAAACCTATGGGCCCCGTGTCTATTTTACATTATATTAGTTTCCCGTAAATTTGCCAATTTCTGTCACCGTTTATTTTGCAATCTTTACTTTCCAATCTACACAACAAAAATACCAAAAATATTTATCTTATTATCTTTATCATATCTCACTTTTGCAAGTGGCCGTGAAGGGATTGACAACCCCTTTATCGTGTTGGTTGCAATGTTCTTGATTGTTTGTGCAGGTACTAGGCGATTTGCGTGTAGTCTCCTACTGGCCTAATACCTTGGTTCTCAAAAACTGAGGGAGAAACTTATGCTACTTTGCTGCATCACCCTTTCCTCTTCAAGGGAAAACCAACGCATGCTCAAGAGGTAGCAGCCGTAAATGCGCTAACCTCCTACACGGGCCTTTAATAGGCCAAAAGTTTGGTCGGGCTTGATTAGTGTCATTTTTATATGGGCCGTTAGTTGGCTCAATGTGGCGTTGGGCCACATATGGCCCATGGATTTCGTCCGAAGTTAACAGGCCGTAAGTCACAACAGGCTGAAATTGGCCCAAATCTGTAGTGGGCCTCTAACAGGCCGAATGTCAGACATGGCCGAATATGACCCATATCCTTCACGCTCGTTTATGGGCCAAAAGTTTCAATGACATATAAATGGGCCCAAATGAAGTAGGACCTTTAACAAGACGGAAACTCACTGGGCCGTAATTCGGCCCAAATTATTAGCGGACTGTTAACGGGCCAGAAGTGACCATGGGCCGCGATGATGACAAGTTTAGGATGGGCCATTGACGGGCCAATTTGACACTAGCCGTACGGGCCTTAACTGAGAATGTTGGGCCTTTAGTTGGGTCGGCCCATTATGGTCTGCAAAATCTTGTGGGCCTTTACCTGGGTTGGCCCATTTTAGCCTGCTAAATCTTGTGGGCCTTTAGTTGGGCCGGCCCATTTAATCTTTATGGGCCACTTTTGGGCCGGTCCACGTGTCAACGTAGCATAGGCGCATCTCGCCCATTGGATGAGTGACACCTGTGCCAACATGAAGCTGACACGTGGTTCCGTCAGCCAATGAGAATTTTACACGTGGAAAATCGGCATTGGTCGTGGCTGTTAGCGGGTTATTGGATCCAAAACCAGACCCAATAGCTTAATGGCGTCCCGTTACGGTGGATGCCATGTGTCAATCACCCTTGATGAAAGCACTTCTATGACGCGTGATTTATCGTCATGGAAGTGGACACTTCCATGATGATAATTTTGGTAATGTCATGGAACACTTCTACGACAGCACATGTATGACTATCTTCATTCTGTCTAAAATTGTCATGGATGTACATGCATGACAGAAAATGTGACCGACTATGACAAACACGTATCATCACGGAAGTGTCTTTTTTTGTAGTGCATTGCTGGAGGGGTGTTGAAGTAGCTGAAGATGCGCCCTGAAGAGGTTGCTCCTCACGAGCCACCTTGGCCTTGAACCTCGGGAGGCTCTAGGGGGCTCGGGAGGTTCGCGAAGAACCGTCGCTGCCTCCGCTAGGACCGCGTGGTACCTGGCCTCCTGAGCGGCCATGATGCTTCGCAGGGGACGCTGGAAGGCAACAACCGCGTTCGGCAAGCCAAAGGGCATGCGAACGTAGCTGTGAGGTGGGCCCTCACACCGACCAGCGCACGAAGGCCAGAAGCATTGCTGAGCTGCGGCTCTGTTGAGCCTGGGGATGTTAACACAGACGTGCAGCTCGTTGTCCTCGCCAGGACAAGGAGTCGTGCTAGGTGGTAGGCAATGGTCGCCACGCATGGCTCTCGCCTCTTGAAGTTCCTCGGTCATCTTGGTGATGAACTCCTGAGCGCCTGGCACCTCGTGCCTAGCGCCCTCGTGAGGGAAGAATGCGGTGAAGCATGCCTCCATGTGGTGCCCAAGCGCCACCCTCGTGGCATTGGCTAGGTCAGAAACCCTCCAGAAGAGAGCCCCTGAGCCCAGCCTAAGGAGGGCGCCGGACGCGCCTTCCTATGCGAGAGAGGGAGGCGCCCATCCGTGGGTGCTGGTCCTGAGGTGGTGCCGCTGGAGACACCGCTCTCCTATGGCCCTTGGCAGAGCAGCTGCTTCTTCTTCTTGAGAACTGCCTCACGAGGGTAGATGGCACCTTTGTTGTCTGGGTTTTCAACCGCCGCAGCCTGGTAGGCGCGCTCAAGGGAGCACACTGCATCCTTCTCCTCATAGGCGACCTTGATGACGTCGTGGCTCCCTGGCATCTTGAGGACGTTGTAGCCGTTGTGGGTCACTGCCATGAACTTGTCCAGGGCCGGATACCTAAGGATGGCGTTGTACATGAGGCGGATGTGTGTGGCACTGAAATCGATGAGCTCGGTGTGGTAGTTGTTGTGCTGGCTGATACGTCTCCAACGTATCTATAATTTTTTATTGTTCCATGCGATTATATTATCCATCTAGGATGTTTTATATGCATTTTTATGCTATTTTATATGATTTTTGGGACTAACCTATTAACCTAGATCCCAGTGCCAGTTTCGATTTTTTCCTTGTTTTTGAGTTCTACAGAAAAGGAATACCAGATGGAGTCCAATTGACGTGCCAATTTTTGATGATTTTTTATGGACCAAAAGAAGCCCCCGGAGTAAAATAGTTGGGCCAGAAGAGTCGCTAGCCATCCATAAGATAGGAGGGCGAGCCTAGGGGGTAGGGCGCGCCCTCCACCCTCGTGGACGACTCGAGCACCTCCCTGACTTGTTCCCGACGCCAAAAATTCCTATAAATACTGAAACCTCCAGAAAATAACCTAGATCAGGAGTTCTGTCGCCTCAAGCCTCTATAGCCACCGAAAACCAATCTAGACCCGTTACATCACCCTGTCGGAGGGGGGAATCCCTCTTTGGTGGCCATCTTCATCATCCCGGTGCTCTCCATGACGAGGAGGGAGTAGTTCACTCTCGGGGCTGAGGGTATGTACCAGTAGCTATGTGTTTGATCTCTCTCTCTCTCGTGTTCTTGATTTGGCACGATCTTGATGTATTGAGAGCTTTGCTATTATAGTTGGATCTTATGATGTTTCTCCCCCTCTACTCTCTTGTAATGGATTGAGTTTTCCCTTTGAAGTTATCTTATCTGATTGAGTCTTTAAGGATTTGAGAACACTTGATGTATGTCTTGCACGTGCTTATCTGTGGTGACAATGGGATATCACGTGATCCACTTGATGTATGTTTTGGTGATCAACTTGCATGTTCCGTGACCTCGTGAACTTATGCATAGGGATTGGCACACGTTTTTGTCTTGACTCCCCAGTAGAAACTTTGGGGCACTCTTTGAAGTTCTTTGTGTTGGTTGAATAGATGAATATGAGATTGTGTGATGCATAGTATAATCATACCCACGAATACTTGAGGTGACATTGGAGTATCTAGGTGACATTAGGGTTTTGGTTGATTTGTGTCTTAGTACGAACTCTATGATAGATCGAACAAAAAGAATAGTTTTGTGTTATTTTACTACGGACTCTTGAATAGATCGATCAGAAAGGATAACTTTATGGTGGTTTCGTACCCTACAATAATCTCTTCATTTGTTCTCTGCTATTAGTGACTTTGGAGTGACTCTTTCTTGCATGTTGAGGGATAGTTATATGATCCAATTATGTTATTACTGTTGAGAGAACTTGCACTAGTGAAAGTATGAACCCTAGGCCTTGTTTCAACGCATTGCAATACCGTTTTCGCTCACTTTTATCATTAGTTACCTTGCTGTTTTTATATTTTCAGATTACAAAAACCTATATCTACTATCCATATTGCACGTGTATCACCATCTCTTCGCCGAACTAGTGCACCTATAAAATTTACCATTGTATTGGGTGTGTTGGGGACACAAGAGACTCTTTGTTATTTGGTTGCAGGGTTGCTTGAGAGAGACCATCTTCATCCTACGCCTCCACGAATTGATAAACTTTAGGTCATCCACTTGAGGGAAATTTGCTACTGTCCTACAAACCTCTGCACTTGGAGGCCCAACAACGTCTACAAGAAGAAGGTTGTGTAGTAGACATCAAGCTCTTTTCTGGCGCCGTTCCCAGGGAGGTTAGTGCTTGAAGGTATATATTTAGATCTTGCAATCGAATCTTTTAGTTTCTTGTTTTATCACTAGTTTAGTCTATAAAAGAAAAATAGAAAAAATGGAATTAAGGTTGCCTCATATTCTTCATCGTTTTAATGTCTTTCATGAAAATGAGGATTCCGATAATTGTGCCAAAGTGTTAGAAGAAGAATGTATTAAAATGTTTGGCACTAAATCTTTGGATGATGAGCATGATTTCAATGTTGTTAGTATGAATTCTTTGATTACCCATGATGCTAATGATATGCAAATCCACAAGCTTGGGGATGCTATGTTTGATGAAGATGATATTTTTTTTCTCCCCCAAGTTTTGGTATGCAAATTTATTATGACGATAGCATGCCTCCTATTTATGATGATGATTATATTGATGAAAGTGGGTTTGGATGAGTGTCAACTTTAGGAAGTAATGATCCCACTATTTTGGAGGGTGTTGAATCTTATTGTGACAATTATGAAAGTGGATTTGGAGAGGTCATGACTTTATTTAGTAATGCTTCCACTATTTTGGAAGAGTTTTCAATTGATTATGATGAGAACAAAGTTGCTACTTATGATGATTATTGTGATGACACTTATGCTATAAAAAGTAGTGATGATTATATTTATTAAACTTGTCATGATTATGATTACCCTTTATCTGAACATTACTCTTTTAATGTGGAAACCATTTATAGTATTCGGGTTTCTTATGATACTCCCACTATTCTGAATGAGAAGAATTTTGCTTATGTGGAGAGTAATAAAATTTCTATGCTTACGCATCATGAAAATAATGATTTATGTGATAGATATATTGTTGAATTCATTCATGATGCTACTGAAAATTACTATGAGAGAGGAACATATGCTTCTACGTATCTCAATAATATCAAGTTTCCTCTCTACATGTTGAAAATATTGAAGTTATGCTTGCTTTACCTTCCTACGCTTGTTGATTATTGTTCTCATAAGTTGTTTGCTCACAAAATCCCTATGCATAGGAAGTGGGTTAGGCTTAAATGTGCTAGTCATATGCTTCATGATGCTTCCGTTATGTTTCAATTCTTATCTTTTATGTGAGCATCATTGTCATCATCATGCCTAGCTAGTGGCGTTAAACGATAGCGATTTGTCGGAGTGGAACGACACCTATGGGATCACAAGAATCCCTACTACGGTTGGCGGAGCGCGGGGTCGTGAGAAGAGCGGATCTAATAGGTAGCACGCGGTTCGTTTATCCAGGTTCGGGCCGCAAGGATGCGTAAAACCCTACTCCTACTTTGGTGGATTGTATATTTGTGTTCTTGAGCTAGCTATGGGGCGTGAGGAGCCCCAAAAAGCCGAATCCTTCTCCTGGTCACCTCGGGCCTCCTTTTATAGGAAAAGGGGTTGCCACAGTGGCACACAGGAGGTGGAAAGGGAACAGTGATGCGAGGTTATCCCTCGCATTACATGACAAGGCGCATTTAATGTGTCTTGCTTAGGTGTCCTCGCTTTATCGGGGACGGGGGAGAGATCTGCCTCGTCCGTCGCTGCTCCTTCTTGTGTCGACACGCGCCCTGGCCAGCGACGCCTGCGATGCCACGTAGGTAGGCAGGCAGCTGAGGTGGCCAGTCGTGGGTCTTCACGAAGATCTGCATGCCGCCACACAGGTGCCTGCCCAGCTGGTTGGGTCGGCAGCTACATGCATGCGGTGGTGGTGGAGGCTCAGTTGGCATGGGCCTGATGGTGGCCCAGCGGGTGCCCTCGGCAAGGGCCTTGCCGGGGCCTCGGCAAGGGTCTTGCCGAGGCGCCTGCTGTCATCCCCGGCAAGGCGCTTGCCAGGGGCCTTGTGGTCTTCCTCGGCCGGGATCCTGCCAAGGGTTGTCGTCTGCTTAGTGCGTATCTGATCTTGAATGTCTTCACGAAGATCTGCATGCTGCCATGGGGATGTCTCCCGAATCCTTGCCCATTGGGGGCAGTGGACTCAAGGGTGATTCGCTCCGTAGGCGCGGGACGAGTCGCCGCGGCAAGGGTCTTGTCGGGGCCTTCTAGAACTGTCTCCCGGCAAGGATCTTGCCGGGGGAGTCTGCTTCGTCCCCTTTGCTCTTCATGGTCTTGGCCTTGGCGTCGTAGTTCTCTTGAGCTTTGGTCTTACCCTGGCTCACCTCCCTTGCCTTGCTTGGTGTGGTGGTGCCCGTGGCTCAGACTGCCCGTGCACAGTTATAGGGGTACAAAAAAGTGTACCCCTCTTTTTGTACACCGACAGGAGCCCCCGGGCCTGGTCCACACATAAGCGCAACGCATTGTTTAGGCTAGGCCCAAAAATGGTGCGCAGGCAGGCGGGGCGGTTTTTACCGTGGTAAGATTCTTCGCGCGCTGCGCTTCCCACGATTCCCGCGCGTGGCGCGGCGTGGGGAGGCGCGTGTGACGTGGGCGGCATGCGTGGGGTTGGTTCCCGCAGGCATGCGTCACGTCGTAGTAAAGGGGGCGGTTCGCGCCTTCCCCATAAACGGAGGGAGGCGTGGAGGTGCGGCCCATTTACTGAATGGGGCCGAGGCACGGTCCTCGAGGCATCCACTTCCCACGATCATGGGGTGGGGAGAGGTCGCCTCACCCGTCCCCTCGGTTCTGCACATTCGCCACGTGTCTCCCATGCGCTTGGGGTGGCAAACGGTGGAGGCGGGAAACCGGGCCATCGCTGGTTGGGGCAGCGGGTCGGCCCTGGCTCCCTGCGCCTCCCGTGTCTTGATTGGCCGAGCGGGGCGGCCAAGCCCCAACCCCGACCCTTTATAAAGAGCGGGAGGGGGATGGCGTCCCGCATTCTTTCATCTTCTTCCTCCTTCAGCTTCTGCTCCTCCCTTCCATCCGTCATGGAGAGAGGGAACCCCGGTCCTTCAACAGTGGCGGTGAGGGTCGCCGCTTGACAACGTGCCCCTCCTTCTCCTGCGCCTGTGGTGGCAGAGCCAGTCGCGAGGGGAAGGGGGAGGGGGCGAGGCCGTGGGCGAGGTCGGGGCGCTCGGGGAAGAGGAGGACGGGGTGGCGCGCCGGCCTCGCCTCCGCCAGCAGCTCCTCCTCCAATGGAGGGCCATGTTGGGGATGACCCTTGTGAGTTTTTCGTCAGGCTGCGCCGGCCGCCGCGCCGTCGCCTTCGTCTCCCGACTCCATTTGCGCGGGAGATGGAGCTGGATCCGCCGAAGTCGTTGTGGCTGCACATGAGGGGTTGCGGGATCAGTGGCACGCGGGCCCGCGTCGACTTCGCCGCCCCTCACATGATGTATCTCCGTCGGGGATGGAAGACGTTTGCCCATATCCACCGCTTGACGGAGGGGCTCACTCTCCATTTTAAGCTGATGGAGGGTGGCCTTCTCTCCGTCAAGGTCTTCGGGTGCTTTGGGACCCGTGCAAGGTGCTGCATGGAGAGCTCTTCTGATAGTGAAGACTCCTCCTCGGGCGGGAGTGACGAGGAGGACAGCGGCAGCGACGACGAGGGTAGTGGGCGGCAGGATGACGGGTCCGATAAGGTGCCGGGTGCCGCTCCGTGCAGCACCGACGACCCCATCATCCGCGTCGCCGGCTCCCTGAACTTCTCGGGGTCGTCTCCTCGGGCGGCTGGCGTTGGGAGGCTGCGGAAGAGGAAGAGGGCGGGCGGCAAGGCCGTCAAGTCAGAGTACGCGGGCACCGATGCCTTCGACGCGTGCTAACGTCCTGCCGCCTCGTCTTCGAGCTCTGCTTCCGGCGCCGCCATCACCATCTAGCCTTTGGACGGCCACCAAGATGTTCTCTTGGTTTCTTCTGCCACCCGTAGCTCGCCTAGGCACTCCTTTCGTCCCTTTCGCCTCCTTGACCTGCCTCCTGAGGAGAGGGACAAGAAAGGGATTATGGGCACCTTATCTCTTTTTAGTTTGTAAGCCTTCGGGCCTTTGTTGAATTTAAAACTTGTAATCCCATCATTCATGTTTTTCATTCCCTATGGACTGTACCTGAGTGGAATGTTTTTAATGAAAAAGGGATGCTTGCCGGGTCATTTGTTTGCGGGTGGAACCCACGACAAGGAGTAAATCCTTGGTATCTTCAAGATAAACATTTCCTTGCCCGGCAACAGGCCTTGCCGTCTCCCCACTTCGCTCGACCTTACTCACGCCTTTGGCGCAGGCAGGGATGAGGCAGGTTCAGGCTCCTTGTTTCATCCTCTCACTGCCGCGACTACGACCAAACTTGGCCCCAGGAACGAGCCCTAGGGCCTAGAGTTATGGGAGCACGATAGCTTAGGGGAAAACGAGGTTTCACATACCTTAGTCCATAATGGAATGCATGATAAGGGATGAAGAACTTATCTGAAGCTGCAGCCCCCGGCAACCCTGGTTCGCCGTGGGTGAATCTTTGCTTTTGCAGCCCCCGGGCAATACTCGCTTGCCGGGGGCTAGATGCTGGTCTGTTCATCTTCTTTTCCTCCCCAAGTGGTTAGGCACGGATATCCGTGTGTCCTGTGAACCAAAGAAGATGAAAGAAAGACAAGGAGACACACACTCGACCTCTAAGCTAGGGGTTAGTCGCCGCTAAGCACTATCAAACCTAACCAAGGACGAGACTCGACCTAGCATGCATGCTATAACTCAGGGCGCCGGCGCTTCATTTACTTATGCTCAGGGTCTGCGCCTGGCTTTATACAAAGGGTTACATGCGTCATCGGCAATGCTCGTACAAAAGGTGGCTTGCCGGGGGGCCGGCAAGCCGCGCCTTACGGGTAAAACTTGCGAAGATGCTCAATGTTCCAGGAGTTACTCACCAGAACGGCATCTTCGGTCTCCAGGCGGACTGCGCCGGGCCTGGTGACTCGTATTACCCGATAAGGGCCTTCCCACTTCGGAGTCAACTTGTTGGAATTTTTGGCCGATTGAACGTGCCGAAGAAAAAGGTCGCCTTCCTCAAAGCTTCGGGCATGAACCTTGCGGCTATGGTAGCGGCGCAAGGCTTGCTGGTAGCACGCTGCTCTCACAGCCGCCCGAAGATGATCTTCCTCAAGGAGCGTTGCGTCATCTTGGCGCAGTTTCTCTTGCTCAAGCTCATCATAAGCGAGTACTCGAGGTGACCCGTATATGAGTTCAGTGGGGAGAACTGCTTCTGCCCCGTATACCAGGGCAAAGGGTGTCTGGCCGGTGGCTCGATTTGGTGTCGTTCTGATTGACCAAAGAACCGCCGGCAATTCATCAATCCAGCGCCTTCCACTCTTGTGCAGCCTGTCAAAGGTCTTTGTCCTTAAGCCTCGCAGTACTTCAGCGTTTGCCCTCTCAGCTTGACCATTGCCCCGTGGGTGAGCAACGGAAGCGAAACAGACTTTGCTGCCAAGGTCTTGGGTATATTGCATGAAGGTGTGGCTTGTGAACTGTGTACCATTGTCGGTGATGACCCTGTTGGGTACGCCAAAACAGCACACTAGTCCCTTGAAGAATTTGACGGCTGACTGAGCTGTGACCTTCCTCACTGCTTCCACCTCTGGCCACTTTGTGAACTTGTCGATTGCGACGTACAGGTACTCAAAGCCCCCGGCAGCGCGGGTGAAAGGGCCCAGTATGTCGAGCCCCCAGACCGAGAAGGGCCAGGAGAGAGGAATGGTTTGAAGGGCTTGAGCTGGCTGATGAAGCTTCTTTGAATGGAACTGACACGCTTCACACCTGGTGACTAGTGTCGTTGCATCCTGGAGGGCGGTGGGCCAGAAGAAGCCTTGCCGAAACGCTTTGCCGGCAAGGGCCCTTGACCAGATGTGGGATCCACATATGCCTCCATGTATCTCCACCAACAGCCTCAGTCCTTCCTCTCGAGGGATACACTTCAATTTCACGCCGTTCGACCTCTTTCTGTACAGGACGTCATCGACGAACTGGTACATAGTAGAGCGACGGGCTACTTTTTTCGCTTCTTCCTGCTCCTCAGGAAGTTCCCCTATTTGGAGGAATCGGACGGTATGATGTGCCCATGCTAGAGCCCGGGGCTCGACGGCGAGGACTAAAGGCGTATCCTCCACTACAGGAGCGGCTGTCTCGATGGCAAGAGCTTGATGCTCCGCCGGAGCTAGCCGTCCCGTAGCGGGCTCAGTATCTCCGGCAACATCCCTGCCGGCGGCTCCGGGGAGCTCGGTGGGAAAGTACTTGCTGGGCCCTGATTTCCTCCTCTTGTTTTGCTCTGTTGATGGATCAACGGATGGCTGAGTTAGCTGAAGCACAAAGGTACCTGGTTCCACAGGTAGCTTGAGGGCAGCGCGTTTTGACAGGTAATCGGCGATATCATTCTCCGCTCGGGGAACGAATTCTGCCTGTATACCGTCAAAACGCTCTTCCAGCTTTCTCACTTCATCGACGTAGGCCTTCATCAACGGGCTCTGGTAATCCTTGTTGACTTGCTTGATGACAAGTTGCGAGTCGCCTCTGACGATGAGTTTCTTGATTCCGAGGTCCGCCGAGATCCTAAGACCGGCAAGCAGCCCTTCGTACTCAGCCATATTGTTTGTTGACACCTCCCAGGGGAAGTGCATCTGGATCACGTACTTGAGGTGCTCTTCGGTGGGTGCGACAAGCAGTACGCCAGCCCCGGCGCCCTATAAGGACAAAGCTCCATCAAAGTACATGATCCAGTCGCAACTTGCCTCCTTGCCGGGGAGAGTAGTCTCTTGGGCTTCTTCGTCAGGCGTCGCGGTCCATTCTACAACGAACTCCGCCAGGACTCGGCTTTGAATCGTCGAGGTACTCTCAAACTTGAGGCCAAAGTTGGACAGTTCCAGTGCCCACTCCACGATCCTTCCCGTTGCGTCTGGATTGTGCAATATCCGTTGCAGAGGGAGGCGAGTGACGACAGTGATTTCGTGCGCCTGGAAGTAGTGACGCAGCTTCCTCGAGGCCATGAGAAGGCCGAAGAGCAGTTTCTGCACACCGGACTACCTTGATCTAGCCCCCTGCAGAAGGGAGCTAACAAAGTAGACCGGGTGCTGCATCATCTTCTTCCTTGGCGGCACTCGAACCGGCTGCGTCGTCTCGACATCGGTGGCATCGGGCTCCGTCCCTGCTATTAACTCATCATCAATTTCTCTCTGCGCCACCAGTGCGGCGCTGACCACCTGGTTCGTTGCCGCCAGGTACAGCAGCAACGGTTCCTGTGGCCTAGGCGCAACTAGTATTGGCACGGAGGAGAGGTACCTCTTCAAATCTTGCAATGCTGCTTCGGCTTCTGGTCTCCACTCCATCGGGCCCGCCTTTTTCAAAATCTTGAAAAAGGAAAGGGCGCGCTCGGTAGACTTGGAGATGAACCTGGTCATGGTGGTAATGCAACCAGCAAGCCGACGCACATCCTTGACTCGCTTGGGTGCTTCAATCCGCTCTATAGCTTTGATCTTGTCTGGATTGGCCTCTCTCCCACGCTGTGACACAAAGAACCCGAGAAGCTTGCCAGACGGGACGCCGAAGATGCACTTCTCAGGGTTCAGCTTGAGATTGATCTTGCGTAGGTTTGGAAATGTTTCTTGTAAATCTAATACGAGGGTTTCCCTGTTCTTGGTTTTGACCACTATATCATCCATATAGGCTTCCATATTTCCATGGAGCTGGGGTTCAAAACCAATCTAGACCGCCCTTGCAAACGTTGAACCAGCACTCTTCAACCTAAAAGGCATCCGTATAAAGCAATACGTACCACATGGGGTGATGAATGTCGTTTTCTCTTCATCTTCCCTTGCCATGAAGATCTGGTGGTAGCCGGAGTAGGCATCGAGGAATGACAACAGATCACACCCAGTTGTGGAGTCAACAATCTAGTCGATGTGCGGCAACGGGAAGGGGTCTTTGGGACAAGCCTTATTAATATCTGTGTAATCAATAAACAGCCTCCACTTCCCATTTGCCTTACGCACTACCACCGGATTGGCCAAACACGTTGGATGGAGCACTCCTCTTATCAAACCCGCTGCTTCTAGTTTTCGGATCTCCCCTGTGATGAACTCTTGTCGTTCCAAAGCTTGCTTTCTGACCTTCTGCTTGACGGGCCGCGCATGAGGACAGACAGCAAGGTGGTGCTCAATCACCTTCCTGGGAACGCCGGGGATGTCGGATGCTTGCCAGGCAAACACATCGACATTCGCCCGCAGGAAGGTGACGAGCGCGTCTTCCTATTTGTCGTCAAGGGTGGAGCTTATGGTAAAAGCTCCTCCCGTGCCGTCCTCCTTGACAGAAACCTTCTTGGTTCCCGGCGGTGTGGCCCTGGACTTCTTGTTTCTGTCGGCGGAGCTCTCTGGCACGTCCTCGATGGGAGCGCTACACTCCGAAGAGGTGCGCTTGCCGGAGTGGGTGCCTGAGGTATCACCGGTCTTCTTCTTTTGCCTTCCCGGGGCTCCAACGGCAGGAGCAAGTGCCTTGGCAGTGGCGGCTGCTGCAACTGCTTGTTGATAGAGTTAGTCAACTCAAATTAGCGCATTCTTCTTGTCTGACGGGACGGTGATGATCGTCATAGGCCCCGGCATCTTCAGGGTGTTGTAGGCGTAATGTGACGCCGCTATGAACTTGGCCAGCGCTGGGCGGCCAAGGATCCCGTTGTAAGGCAAGGGGATCTTGGCAACGTCGAACACAACCCTTTCTGTCCTGTAGTTCAGATCGCTCCCAAAAGTCACGGGCAACGTGACCTTTCCCTTAGGTTGACTTCTTCCCGGGTTGACCCCCTAAAACGTGCCCGTCTCTTCGAGGTCTTCATCAGGAATATGCAATTTCTCGATCATGGTAGGCGAGATTAAGTTTAGACCGGCCCCGCCATCGACTAGCATCTTTGTCACCTTGAGGTTGCGTATTGTTGGTGAAACCAACAACGGCAAGCACCCGACTGCAGTAGTGCGATCAGGGTGATCCTCAGTGTCAAAAATGATAGGTGTGCTGGACCACTTCAGCGGCCTTTGGGCATCAGACGACGGTTCCGCCGCTGTAATCTCACGAGCCCACTGTTTAAGCTGGCGGTGAGAGGTATGCAGCGAGGCGCCGCCATCAACGCACATGGCCTTTGTAGCTTTCTGAAATCCTTGGTCACCAGACTCATCGTCCTCTTCGTGATCATCGTCTTCTGGCTTTTTGTCGCGGCCCCGGGCGAGCCTCTCCCGCTGTTTATCTTCGCCGCGACGGCCCGCCTGGCCGTCACGCTTCTTGCCGGACCCCTCGGCACCGTCCTGGCCTTTCTCCTTGTCCCGCCTCTCATATTCAGCCCTCTGCTTCTCATCAAGGAGCTCAACCTGTCGGCAGTTCTGGAGATCATGGCCTTTGGGGCGATGGATCTTGCAGTATTGCTTGTTGGAGTTTCCTGGCGACTCGGCAGCCGCCAAGGCCCGGCAGGCAACACATCCGGCAATTTCCTTGCCGGGGTCATCTTCCTTGGTTTTCTTGGCGGAGCCAGAGTCGCCAGATCCCTCGACGGCAAGCACAACTTTACCTTTCCGCTTCCGGTTGCGGCGCCAGCCTTTCTTCGCCGGGGCGGCACTATCCTCATCTGAGGAGTCGGTTTCCACGCCGGCATCTTCGCCGGGGTACTTCCTTCCCTCTTCAGCCCGGGCACATTTGTCAGCAAGAACATAGAGTTCTGCCACATCTTTCACCTTGTTCATTGCCAGTTCTTCGCGCATCTTGCAGTTATGCACGTTCTAATGGAACGCGCTGATGATGGCGGCAGGGTGAACATCAGGGATATTGTACTGTACCCGGCTGAACCTCTGTATATACTTGCCAGACTCTCGCCTCCCTTCTGGGGAATGACATGCAGGTCGCTTGCTTGGCCGTGGGCTTGGTGACCCCCAGTAAAGGCGCCCACAAACTCATGGCACAAATCTGACCAGGAGGAAATGGAGTCTACCGGCAAGTGCATCAACCATGACATGGCGTTAGGTTTAAGAGCCAATGGAAAGTAATTCGCAAGCACCTTATCATCGCGGGCTCCGGCGGCTTGCATCGCGATGGTGTAGATGCTGAGGAACTCAGACGGGCGAGTCTTGCCGCTGTACTTTTCGCCAACGTCAGGTTTGAAGGTGCGGTGAGTGGGCCAGTGGAACTGCCGCAGCTCACGGGTAAACGCTGGACAGCCTATCTCGTAAGGTAGGCCTCCAGGGCTCTCCGGGGCCGGGTGGTTCACAACAGGACCTGCTCGCCTGTCTGACTGGTGGCGCGCACTGCGCCGGCGCTCGATAGTGGTTCGAGCATCTTCATGGGCTCGTTCCCGAAGAACATGGTGCTGGTCACAGTGGGTCCGCGGGTCAGACGATGCTATGGAGATGGCGTCGCCCGCGACGTCGCGACGAGCCGGCGCCCGCGGTACCGGATGGGGAAGAGGTGAATGCACCGTGGTCGCGGCGCCACCGGCTTTTCCGCCACTGGTCCACGGGACTCCATCGGAGCGTCGACCCGGGGGCCTCACCGGACTTGGTTCATCTTTGTTGGCCACCGCAACAAAGCTTCAGATAGTGGCTCTCCATTCGTCGAGTTTCCCCGTAGTGGGAGGAAAATCGAGGAGCAACTACGCGCGCGCCAGGGCCTCTGCTGGCGTCAGCGGCAGCGAAATCTGCATGGATCGCGACGCGCTTTGACTTCTGACCATGTCCGAAGGAGCTCTATCACGAACCCGCGGTCGCATGCCGCTTTCACCAGCGCCTCGGCGAGTGGGCAGGTCTTCTACGTTCCGGGAGTGGCGCTCGGGGCTCTTCCCACGGCGACGCCCGAGGTCTTCGGCGTGATTACGCCGTTTGTCGCGCGCTGCCTAGGAGGAGCGCGCTGTTGACGCCAGCGTGGGAGTCTAGGAGGCCCTCGCGTCGCCTTCGGGCGGGGCGGCGATGACCTTGGAAGGCCCCGCTCCACCCGCGAAGGACTTGGCTCCGCCTTTGGATTTGGCGACATGTGGCCCGTTACCAGGCACACAAACATCGCCGCCTCCCAAACTCCGGCTGCTGGGGTGGTGTTGGTGTTCGCGAGCAGCGCCCCGGGTCCTCTCTGCGACCGGTCCGCTGCTCGCCCGCGTCGGGACGGGCTGTCTGGCTTCCGACTGGCCAACCGCCACCGTCATCTTCTTCTTGGGTGCCATGATGATGAAGAAGTGCTGAACTAACTGCTAGAGCTGATTCTCACAACTGCGCCCCCTACCTGGCACGCTAGAGATGTCGGTGCGGAACGACACCTATGGGATCACAAGAATCCCTACTATGGTTGGAGGGGCGCGGGGTCATGAGAAGAGCGGATCTAACAGGTAGCACACGGTTCGTTTATCCAGGTTCGGGCCGCAAGGATGCGTAAAACCCTACTCCTGCTTTGGTGGATTGTATATTTGTGTTCTTGAGCTAGCTATGGGGCGTGGGAGCTCTAAAAAGCCGAATCCTTCTCCTGGTCGCATCGGGCCTCCTTTTATAGGAAAAGGGGTTGCCACAGTGGCACACAGGAGGTGGAAAGGGAACAGTGATGCGAGGTTATCCCTCGCATTACATGACAAGGCGCATTTAATGCGTCTTGCTTAGGTGTCCTTGCTTTATCGGGGACGGGGGAGAGATCTGCCTCGTCCGTCGCGGCTCCTTCTTGTGTCGACACGCGCCCTGGCCAGCGATGCCTGCTATGCCACGTAGGTAGGCAGGTAGCTGAGGTGGCGCAGTGGTGGGTCTTCACGAAGATCTGCATGCCGCCACGCAGGTGCCTGCCCAGCTGGTTGGGTCGGCAGCTGCATGCATGCGGTGGTGGAGGCTCAGTCGGCGTGGGCCTGATAGTGGCCCTGCGAGTGTCCTCGGCAAGGGCCTTGCCGGGGCCTCGGCAAGGGTCTTGCCGAGGCGCCTGCTGTCATCCCTGGCAAGGCGCTTGCCGGGGGCCTTGTGGTCTTCCTCGGCCGGGATCCCGCCAAGGGTTGTCGTCTCCTTAGTGCGTATCTGATCTTCAATGTCTTCACGAAGATCTGCATGCTGCCATGGGGATGTCTCCCAAATCCTTGCCCTTTGGGGGCAGTGGACTCAAGGGTGATTCGCTCCGTAGGCGCGGGACGAGTCGCCGCGGCAAGGGTCTTGCCGGGGCTGCTAGAACTGTCTCCCGGCAAGGATCTTGCCGGGGGAGTCCGCTTCGTCCCCTTTGCTCTTCGTGGTCTTAGCCTTGGCGTCGTAGTTCTCTTAAGCTTTGGTCTTACCCTGGCTCACCTCCCTTGCCTTGCTTGGTGTGGTGGTGCCCGTGGCTCAGACTGCCCGTGCACAGTTATAGGGGTACAAAAAAGTGTACCCCTCTTTTTGTACACCGACACGCTTGTTTGGAGGCAACCCAATTTTATTTTTGTTCCTTGATTTTTGTTCCTATTTAGTAATAAATAATTCATATAGCCTATGTTTAGATGTGGTTTTATGTTTTAATTATTGTTTGTGCCAAGTAGAACCTTTGGGAAGACTTGGGTGAAGTCTTTGCGATCTTGCTGTAAAAAACAGAAACTTTTGCGCTCACGAGATTAGCTGCCATTTTTTACTGGAGAGTGCGATAAGGTTGATTCATTTTTCAGATGATTAATAGACAAATTCCTCAGATCCACCAATTTATTTCAGAATTTTTGGAGTGACAGAAGTATTCGAATGATATAGATTACTACAGACTGTTCTGTTTTTGACAGATTCTGTTTTCATCGTGTTGTTTGCTTATTTTGATGAATCTATGAGTAGTCTCGGAGTGTATGAACCATAGAGAAGTTGTAATACAGTAGATATTACACCAATATGAATTTAGAATGAGTTCACAACAGTACCTAAGTGGTGATTTATTTTCTTATACTAACGGAGCTTACAAGTTTTCTGTTAAGTTTTGTGTTGTGAAGTTTTCAAGTTTTGGGTAAAGATTTGATGGACTATGGAATAAGGATTGGCAAGAGCCGAAGCTTGGGGATGCCCAAGGCACCCCAAGGTAATATTCAAGGACAACCAAGAGCCTAAACTTGGGGATGCCCCGGAAGGCATCCCCTCTTTCGTCTTCATCTATCGGTAACTTTACTTGGAGCTATATTTTTATTCACCACATGATATGTGTTTTGCTTGGAGCATCATTTTATTTTATTTTGTTTTTCTTGTTGTTTGAATAAAATACGAAGATATAAAATTATTAAATGTTAGATAATCTTCACATAGTTGCATAATTATTCGACTACTCATTGATCTTCACTTATATCTTTTGGGGTAGTTTGTCATTTGCTCTAGTGCTTCACTTATATCTTTTTAGAGCACGGCGGTGGTTTTATTTTGAAGAAATAGGTGAAATCTCATGCTTCACTTATATTATTTTGAGATTATTTAGAACAGCATGGTAATTTGCTTTGGTTATGAATTTAGTCCTAATATGATAGGCATCCAAGAGGGATATAATTAAAACATTCATATAAGTGCATTGGATACTATGAGAAGTTTGATACTTGATAATTGTTTTGAGATATGAAGATGGTAATATTATATTCGTGCTAATTGAGTAATTGTAAATTTTATAAATACTTGTGTTGAGGTTTGCAAGTCCCGTAGCATGCACGTATGGTAACCGTTGTGTGACAAATTTGAAGCATGAGGTGTTTCTTTGATTGCCTTCCTTATGAGTGGCAGTCGGGGACGAGCGATGGTCTTTTCCTACCAATCTATCCCCCTATGAGCATGCACGTAGTGCTTGGTTTTTGATGACTTGTAGGTTTTTGCAATAAGTATGTGAGTTCTTTATGACTAATGTCGAGTCCAAGGATTATACGCACTCTCACCCTTCCATCATTGCTAGCCTCTTCAGTACCGTGCATTGCCCTTTCTCACCTCGAGAGTTGGTGCAAACGTCGCCGGTGCATCCAAACCCCGTGATATGATACACTCTGTCACACATAAACCTCCTTATATCTTCCTCAAAACAGCCACCATGCCTACCTATTATGGCATTTCCATAGCCATTCCGAGATATATTGCCATGCAACTTTCAACCGTTTCCATTCATCATGACACACATCATCATTATCATATTGCCTTGCATGATCATGTAGTTGACATCATATTTGTGACAAATCCACCATGCATAATTTATCATACATGTCACTCTTGATTCATTGCCCATCCCGGTACACCGCCGGAGGCATTCATATAGAGCCATACTTTGTTCTAGTATCCAGTTGTAATCATTGAGTTGTAAATGAATAGAAGTGTGATGATCATCATTAATAGAGCATTGTCGCAAATAAAAAAATAAAAAAGAAGGGAGAAAGGCCAAATAAAAAAAGGAAAGTCCCAAAAAAGGGGGAAAAAGAAAAAGAGAAAAGAAATACAAAGGGGCAATGCTACTATCCTTTTTTCCACACTTGTGCTTCAAAGTAGCACCATGATATTTATGATAGAGAGTCTCTTGTTTCGTCACTTTCATATACTTGTGCGAATTTTTCATTATAGAACTTGGCTTGTATATTCTAATGATGGGCTTCCTCAAATTTCCCTAGGTCTTCGTGAGCAAGCAAGTTGGATGCACACCCACTTAGTTTCTTTTGTTGAGCTTTCATACATTTATAGCTCTAGTGCATCCGTTGCATGACAATCCCTACTCCTCACATTGACATCAATTGATGGGAATCTCCATAGCCCGTTGATTAGCCGTGTCAATGTGAGACTTTCTCCTTTGTTGTCTTCTCCACACAACCCCCATCATTATATTCTATTCCACCCATAGTGCTATGTCCATGGCTCACGCTCATGTATTGCGTGAAAGTTGAAATTTTTTGATATTACTAAAGTACGAAACAATTGCTTGGCTTGTCATCGGGGTTGTGCATGATGGGAGCATTTTTTTGTGATGAAAATGAAGCATAGCCAAACTATATGATTTTGTAGGGATAAGATTTCTCTGGCCATGTTATTTTGAGAAGACATGACTGCTTAGTTAGTATGCTTGAAGTATTATTATTTTTATGTCAATATTAAGCTTTTGTCTTGAATCTTATGGATCCGGATATTCTTGCCACAATAAAGAGGATTACATAGATAAATATATTAGGTAGCATTCCACATCAAAAATTATGTTTTTATCATTTACTTACTCGGGGACAAGCAGGAATTAAGCTTGGGGATGCTTGATACGTCTCCAATGTATCTATATTTTTTGATTGTTCCATGCTATTATATTATCCATATAGGATGTTTTATATGCATTTTTATGCTATTTTATATGATTTTTGGGACTAACCTATTAACCTAGAGCGCAGTGCCAGTTTTTTCCTTGTTTTTGAGTTTTACAGAAAAGGAATACCAAACGGAGTCTAATTGACGTGCCAATTTTTAATGATTTTTAATGGACCAAAAGAAGCCGCCGGAGTAAAATAGTTGGGCCAGAAGAGTCCCGAGCCGTCCACGAGATAGGAGGGCGAGCCCAGGGGATAGGGCGCGCCCTCCACCCTCGTGGACGACTCGGGCACCTCCCTAACTTGTTCCCAAGCCAAAAATTCCTATAAATACTGAAACCTCCAAAAAATAACCTAGATCGGGAGTTCCGCCGCCGCAAGCCTCTATATCCACCGAAAACCAATCTAGACCCATTCCGGCACCCTGCCGGAGGGGGGAACCCCTCTCCGGTGGCTATCTTCATCATCCCGGCGCTCTCCATGATGAGGAGGGAGTAGTTCACCCTCGAGGCTGAGGGTATGTACCAGTAGCTATGTGTTTGATCTCTCTCTCTCTTGTGTTCTTGATTTGGCAGTATCTTGATGTATCGCGAACTTTGCTATTATAGTTGGATCTTATGATGTTTCTCCCCCTCTACTCTCTTGTAATGAATTGAGTTTTCCCTTTGAAGTTATCTTATCGGATTGAGTCTTTAAGCATTTGAGAACACTTGATGTATGTCTTGCACGTGCTTATCTGTGGTGACAATGGGATATCACGTGATCCACTTGATGTATGTTTTGGTGATCAACTTGCGAGTTCCGTGACCTCGTGAACTTATGCATAGGGGTTGGCACACGTTTTCGTCTTGACTATCCGGTAGAAACTTTGGGGCAGTCTTTGAAGTTCTTTGTGTTGGTTGAATAGATGAATATGAGATTGTGTGATGCATATCATATAATCATACCCACGGATACTTGAGGTGACATTGGAGTATCTAGGTGACATTAGGGTTTTGGTTGATTTGTGTCTTAAGGTGTTATTCTAGTACGAACTCTATGATAGATCGAACGGAAAGAATAGCTTTGTGTTATTTTACTACGGACTCTTGAATAGATCGATCAGAAAGGATAACTTTAAGGTGGTGCCATACCCTACCATAATCTCTTCGTTTGTTCTCCGCTATTAGTGACTTTGGACTGACTCTTTGTTGCATGTTGAGGGATAGTTATATGATCCAATTATGATATTATTGTTGAGAGAACTTGCACTAGTGAAAGTATGAACCCTAGGCCTTGTTTCAACGCATTGCAATACCGTTTTCGCTCACTTTTATCATTAATTACCTTACTGTTTTTATATTTTTCAGATTACAATAACCTATATCTACTATCCATATTGCACTTGTATCACCATCTCTTCGCCGAACTAGTGCACCTATACAATTTACCATTGTATTGGGTGTGTTGGGGACACAAGATACTCTTTGTTATTTGGTTGCAGGGTTGCTTGTGAGAGACCATCTTCATCCTACGCCTACACGGATTGATAAACCTTAGGTCATCCACTTGAGGGAAATTTGCTACTGTCCTACAAACCTCTGCACTTGGAGGCCCAATAACGTCTACAAGAAGAAGGTTGTGTAGTAGACATCACTGGCCGAAGGTGACAGGGAGGCAGATCTGCCCTTTCAGGGTGGTGGAGCCATCGGTCACTCATAAGAAGGGCTTGGTGGGCTGCAGCTGGTCATACGGCACTTGGAGGCGGTCGAATGTCTTGATGGAAAGAACATTGAGCCCTGCGCCACCATCGATGAGGGTCTTGGTGACAAGGACATTGTTGATGACAGGCGAGCAGAGCATTGGGAGGGCGCCGACGGTTGCCGCGCACTTGATCTGGTCGGACGAGCTGAAGGTGATGGTGCACTTGGACCACCTGAGTGGACGTGTGGCCTCAAGCCTGGGGAGGGCCGTGTTCACCTCACGAGCGAATTGCTTGAAGATGCGGTGGGAAGCCGGGGCCTGAGCGCCACCCAAGATGCAGGCGATGGCGCGAGGCTCCTGGAAGCCCCCAGCTCCATTGTCTTGGTGGTGGTCTTCGTTCCTTCTTGGTGGTGGCGGCAGCGGAGGGAGGTCGGCGTTGCCCTGAGGACGGTCCTCACGAGGCCGGTCTCTCCAGGCGCCCTCGCGAGTCTGGCCTTGCCAGCGATCCTCACAAGGCTGGGCGCACCACTCCTGGTGGGGGCCGCGGTCGTCCCAACGTTCTTTGCCTCTACCGCCTCTACGGTCGGAGCCTCGGTCATTGCGCTCGGGGCGTCGATCGAGTTGCCCGTCGCAGATGGCCTTGAGCTCCTCGCAGTCGTTGGTGTTGTGGCTGTGTACGTTGTGGAAGACGCAGAATGGACGGCTGCCCTTGGACGACTTTGGGTGGTCCCAGCCGCGCTTCATCTCTGGTTCGGCCGTGAGCACGGCAGCCCCCTTGCGCTTCATGTCCTTGACTTTGGCCTTCTTGTCTTCTGGGTCTACAGTTGGGAGCTCGAGGAGGGAGAGGCGCCCCTCCTCAGCTCTTGCGCACTTGGTACCCATGTTGAACATCTCCAGAGCCGTGCACAGGTCCTCGTGGATGGCGAGCTCCTCCTTCATCCTGACATCGCAGATGCCATCGAAGAACGCCGAGATGATGGCTTCGTCAGAAACCTTGGGGATCTCGAGGCGAACATTGTTGAAGCATTGGATGTACTTCTGCAGGGTCTCCCCAGGTTGTGGCTTGATGCGCCGTAGGTCACCCGCGGTAGGTGGGCGATCGCGAGTGCCCTGGAAGTTGGCGATGAAACGCTCGCGCATCTCACCCCAGGAGGAGATCGATCCCGCGGGCAGATTCAGGAGCCACGAGCGTGCGCCATCCTTGAGGGCCATGGGAAACCAGTTCACCATGACCTTCTCGTCGCCGCTGGCCGCCTCGATGCTCAGCTCATAGAGCTGCAGGAACTCTGCAGGGTCGGGGGTGCCGTCGTAGCGTGGAGGCAGGTCAAGCTTGAACTTGCCTAGCCACACAACGCTGGCAGCTCGGGGGTGAAGGCGCGGCAGACTGATGTGGTCACTGGTGAAGGAAATATGCCCTAGAGGCAATAATAAAGTTTATTATTCATGCTAGAATTGTATTAACCGGAAACTTAGTACATGTGTGAATACATAGAAAAACAGAGTGTCCCTAGTTTGCCTCTACTTGACTAGCTCGTTAATCAAAGATGGTTAAGTTTCCTAGCCAAGGACATGTGTTGTCATTTGATGAACGGGATCACATCATTAGAGAAGGATGTGATGGACAAGACCCATCCATTAGCTTAGCACTATGATCATTTAGTTTATTGCTATTGCTTTCTTCATGACTTATACATGTTCCTATGACTATGACATTATGCAACTCCCGAATACCAGAGGAACACCTTGTGTGCTATCAAACGTCACAACATAACTGGGTGATTATAAAGATGCTCTACAGGTGTCTCTGATGGTGTTTGTTGAGTTGGCATAGATCGAGATTAGGATTTGCCACTCCGTGTTTCGGAGAGGTATCTCTGGGCCCTCTCGGTAATGCTCATCACTATAAGCCTTGCAAGCAAAGTGACTAATGAGTTAGTTGCGGGATGATACATTACGGAACGAGTAAAGGGACTTGTCGGTAACGAGATTGAACTAGGTATGATGATACCGACGATCGAATCTCGGGAAAGTAACATACCGATGACAAAGGGAACAACGTATGTTGTTATGCGGTTTGACCGATAAAGATCTTCGTAGAATATGTAGGAACCAATATGAGCATCCAGGTTCCACTATTGGTTATTGACCGGAGATGTGTCTCGGTCATGTCTACATAGTTCTCGAACCCGTAGGGTCTGCACGCTTAACGTTCGACGACGATTTATATTATGTGTTATGTGATTTGATGTACCGAAGGTTGTTCGGTGTCCCGGATGAGATCAAGGACATGACAAGGAGTCTCAAAATGGTTGAGACATAAAGATGAGATCACAGACATGATGGCTGCATTCACATTAAATAGGGCACCATCGAAATCCGTTGAGACTACACCTTATGAACTATGGTTTGGCAAGAAACCCAAGTTGTCGTTTCTTAAAGTTTGGGGCTGCGATTATTATGTGGAAATGCTTCAAGCGGATAAGCTCAAACCCAAATCGGAGAAATGTGTCTTCATAGGATACCCAAAGGAGACTGTTGGGTACTCCTTCTATCACAGATCCAAAGGCAAGATATTCGTTGCTAAGAATGGATCCTTTCTAGAGAAGGAGTTTCTCTCGAAAGAAGTGAGTGGGAGGAAAGTAGAACTTGATGAGGTAACTATACCTTCTCCCTTATTGGAAACTAGTTCATCACAGAAATCAGTTCCAGTGATTCCTACACCAATTAGTGAGGAAGCTAATGATGATGATCATGAAACTTCTGATCAAGTTACGACCGAGCCTCGTAGGTCAACCAGAGTAAGATCCACACCAGAGTGGTACGGTAATCCTGTTCTGGAGGTCATGTTACTTGACCATGATGAACCTACAAACTATGAGGAAGCGATGATGAGCCCAGATTCCGCTAAATGGCTTGAGTCCATGAAATCTGAGATGGAATCCATGTATGAGAACAAAGTGTGGACTTTCGTTGACTTGCCCGATGATCGGCAAGCCATAGAGAATAAATGGATCTTCAAGAAGAAGACTAACGCTGATGGTAATATTACTGTCTACAAAGCTTGACTTGCTGCGAAAGGTTTTTGACTAGTTCAAGGAGTTGACTATGATGAGACCTTCTCACCCGTAGCGATGCTTAAGTCTGTATGAATCATGTTAGCAATTGCCGCATTTTATGATTATGAAATTTGGCAAATGGGTGTCAAAATTGCATTCCTTAATGGATATCTCAAAGAAGAGTTGTATATGATGCAACTAGAAGGTTTTGTCGATCCTAAAGGTGCTAACAAAGTGTGCAAGCTCCAGCGATCCATTTATGGACTGGTGCAAGCCTCTCGGAGTTGGAATATACGCTTTGATAGTGTGATCAAAGCATATGGTTTCATACAGACTTTTGGAGAAGCCTGTATTTACAAGAAAGTGAGTGGGAGCTCTGTAGCATTTCTGATATTATATGTGGATGACATATTGTTGATCGGAAATGATACTGAATTTCTGAATAGCATAAAAGGATACTTGAATAAGAATTTTTCAATGTAAGGCATCGGTGAAGCTGCTTATATATTGGGCATCAAGATCTATGAGATAGATCAATACGCTTAATTGGACTTTCACAAAGCACATACCTTGACAAAGTTTTGAAGAAGTTCAAAATGGATCAGTCAAAGAAAGAGTTCTTGCTTGTGTTACAAGGTGTGAAGTTGAGTCAAACTGAATGCCCGACCACTGCAGAAGATAGAGAGAAAATGAAAGTCATTCCCTATGCCTCATCCATAGGTACTATCATGTATGCAATGTTGTGTACCAGACCTGATGTGTGCCTTGCTATTAGTTTAGCAGGGGGTACCAAAGTAATCCAGGAGTGGATCACTGGATAGCGGTCAAGAACATCCTGAAATACCTAAAAAGGACTAAGGATATGTTTCTTGTTTATGGAGGTGACAAAGAGCTTGTCATAAACGGTTACGTCGATGCAATCTTTGACACTGATCCAGATAACTCTAGGTCACAAACCGGATATGTATTTTTATTGAATGGTGGAGCTGTCAGTTGGTGCAGTTCTAAGGAGAGCGTCGTGGCAGGATCTACGTGTGAAGCGGAATACATAGCAGCTTCGGAAGCAGCAAATGAAGGAGTCTGGATGAAGGAGTTCATATCCGGTCTAGGTGTAATACCTAGTTCCTCGAGTCTAATGAAAATCTTTTCTGACAATACTGGTGCAATTTCCTTGGCAAAGGAATCCAGATTTCACAAGAGAACCAAGCACATCAAGAGACGCTTCAATTCCATTCATGATCAAGTCAAGGAGGGAAACATAGAGATTTTCAAGATACATATGGATCTGAATGTTGCAGACCCGTTGACTAAGCCTCTCTCAGGAAGCAAAACATGATCAGCACCAAGACTCCATGGGTGTTAGAATTATTACTATGTAATCTAGATTACTGACTCTAGTGCAAGTGGGAGACTGAAGGAAATATGCCCTAGAGGCAATAATAAAGTTGTTTATATATCCTTATATCATGATAAATGTTTATTATTCATGCTAGAATTGTATTAATCAGAAACTTAGTACATGTGTGAATACATAGATAAACAGAGTGTCCCTAGTTTGCCTCTACTTGACTAGCTCGTTAATCAAAGATGGTTAAGTTTCCTAGCCGTGGACATGTGTTTTCATTTGATGAACGGGATCACATCATTAGAGAATGATGACCCATCTGTTAGCTTAGCACTATGATCGTTTAGTTTATTGCTATTGCTTTCTTCATGACTTATACATGTTCCTATGACTATGAGATTATGCAACTCCTGAATACCGGAGGAACACCTTGTGTGCTATCAAATGTCACAATGTAACTGGGTGATTATAAAGATGCTCTACAGGTGTCTCCGATGGTGTTTGTTGAGTTGGCATAGATCGAGATTACGATTTGTCACTCTGTGTTTCGGAGAGGTATCTCTGGGCCCTCTTGGTAATGCTCATCACTATAAACCTTGCAAGCAAAGTGACTAATGAGTTAGTTGTGGGATGATACATTACGGAACAAGTAAAGAGACTTGCCGGTAACGAGATTGAATTAGGTATGATGATACAGTCGATTGAATCTCGAGCAAGTAACATACCGATGACAAAGGGAACAACGTATGTTGTTATGCGGTTTGACCAATAAAGATCTTCATATAATATGTAGGAACCGATATGAGCATCCAGGTTCCGCTATTGGTTATTGATCGGATATGTGTCTCGGTCATGTCTACATAGTTCTCGAACCCGTAGGGTCCGCACGCTTAACGTTCGATGACGCTTTATATTATGAGTTATGTGATTTGATGTACCGAAGCTTGTTCAGAGTCCCAGATGATATCACGGACATGACGAGGAGTCTCAAAATGGTCGAGACATAAAGATTGATATATTGGAACATGTTATTTGGACATTGGAAGTGTTCCGGATGGTTTCAGATAAAACCGGAGTGCCGGAGGGGTTACCGGAACCCCTGGGGGAAGTAATGGGCCACCATGGGCCTTAGTGGAGAGAGAGGAGGGCAGCCAGGGCAGCCCCCCCCCCTTGCAGTCCGAATTGGACAAGGGAAGGGGGCGGCGCCCCCCTTTCCTTCTCCCTCTCTCCCTCACCTTCCTTCCCCCTCTCTCCCTCTTGGTGGAATACTACTAGATAGGACTAGGAGTCCTGGTAGGACTCCTCTCCTTGGGCGCGCCCCTAGGGTCGCTTGACCTCCTCCTCCCCTCCTTTATATACGGGGAGGGGGCACCCCATAGACACAGAAGTTGATCTTTAGCTGTGTGTGGTGCCCCCCTCCACAGTTTTACACATCGGTCATATTGTCGTAGTGCTTAGGCAAAGCCCTGTGTCGGTAACTTCATCATCACCGTCACCATGCTGTCGTGATGACAGAACTCTCCCTCGGCCTCAACTGGATCAAGAGTTTGAGGGACGTCACCGAGCTGAACGTGTGCAGATCGCGGAGGTGCCGTACGTTCGGTACTTGGATCGGTTTGATCGCAAAGACATTTGACTACATCAACTGCGTTACTAAACGCTTCCGCTTTCGGTCTACGAGGGTACGTAGACACACTCTCCCCCTCTCGTTGCTATACATCTCCTAGATAGATCTTGCGTGATCGTAGGTAAATTTTTGAAATACTGCGTTCCCCAACAACCGAAGCCCGTCGTGGAGGTGGTGCCTGTTCTTGGTGCTCGCACGCCACCGCTGCAGGCGGTGCGCGGTCTTGACGTGGCAGTGGAGGGAGCGCTGGAGCACCTTCTTGCGGCCATTGGACCTCACGGCAGCTTCCTTCCTAATGTGTGGGCGCCTGGCGCAGCGGGTCGTGCTGAGGGGCCACGTGTCTTGGGCCGAGGGCGACGTCCTGACGAGGAGGTGGCGGAGGCGCTCCATGGGCTACGTCGCCCGCAGCAGGCGGCGGACGAGGCGGCGAGAGGGACGGTGCAGGTGTAGCGACCCGACCCGAATGGATCAAGTCTCTGTGCTTAAGTGTCATCCCTGGATCGGTATGCTGACACACATAGTACTCGAGGATTTATAACAGAGGTAAATCACATGTATAAAGTAACGTAAATACTATTACCTCAATCCAAATAGCGGAAGTAACAAGGTTGTGGATTCCCATCAACACCAACGGCAAAGTTGAGTGTAGAAATCGCAACCCTAACGTATCACTTACTTGTCGTAAGAAACCTGCAACATGAGACGTTGTAGCCCGAAACGGGTCAGTACATTGAATGTACTGGCAAATTCACACCATAGAGAAAATGATGAACAATGGCTATCACTATATGCATATATGGCTGGTGGAAAAGCTCTATGGTTATAATGTTTTTGCGAAAAGCCAATTTTTCCCTACTGCAAAGGAATAAATTTATTTAACTATCATGGTGGTTGTTAAACATTGAGAATGGTTGACAGCATTCTCAATCCCAATTAAGCATCATCATTAAAACCCAACAAAGTTAATTAAAGTAACGTGATGAGATCAACAGGATAATCCAAGAACTAGATACTCAAGATGTCCATAACCGGGGACACGGCTAATCATGATTAGTTTGTACACTCTGCAGAGGTTTGCGCACTTTTCCCCACAAGACTCGATCGCCTCCGTTTGGTTTCTCGCACTACATGGTGTTTGAGAAGATGGATGACCGAGACATAGTCTTTCAGAAGCGCTAGCACCTTACGATCGGGTAGACCGTACCACCTACATCCCCTACATCTGCTAGTCTACCACTGTAAGAGTTCGCACGACTTAGTCAACTATGCTAGAGCCCATAATAGCTTGTGGCTGCACACGGAAGTTTCTAGTATGAATAGTCTCATGATCCCTTTGAGCCTGGGTGGCGGTCCAAAAGAAAACAGGCAAGTCCTGGAATACCCAGGTGCCTCAATCCACCCAGATGTGTGTTTAAGTTGCCACCTTAGATAACCATTAATTAACAAAACTCACATCTGTCATTGATATCACTCACCCAATCCACGTCTACTAGCATAGCATGGCATAATAAGCAAACGTAGAAGTAACTCCCAAAGGTTTGATAGTAAAACAGGTAATAGGTACTACCTCAACTACTTCCCATCCCACAATTTAGTTAGATCCTAATCATGCAATGTGTGAGGGTTGAAACTAATGCATAAAAACTGGGTACGAAAGGGATATGATCAAAGTGTGAACTTGCCTGCGATGTTGATGAAGATTATTCACACTCAAAACTCTTGATAGATCTACTCGTCACACTCCGGTCAATCTATCGTAAGCAAACAATAGTAACCACACATAAGCAATCACTCAAAAGATCAGAAAGAACGAAGAAGACGATTCGGAAACATCAAAACCAAGAAAATAACTCTTGCAACATAAAACAATTTCTAACAGTACCAAAATTACGTGAATTTGGCCTTATTAGAATGTTTAGGTCAAGAGCTTCGATATGCAAAAAGAATCAACTCAAACGGAGCTACGAAACTCAAGTTATGATCAAACAAAGTTTGAATTCAAATCTGATCTAATTCAAATTTTAAAATTTTCAAAAACATGTTTAAGTGTTTATCTGGATAGAGGAGATCATAACGAAGAAGTGAGCGTTGGTTTTGTTGAATTTGGAATAACGAGTAAAAAGTAATGATTGATTGAAGCACATGGACTAAACTATAATTAAAATCATCACAGATAGGTCCCTGGTGAAAAAAATAAACAGAAAAAGGAAAAACTAAATAACGAACGTTCGCTAACTAGTTCTAAACAGTGGACGTTCGCTGTTTAATAAAACCCAAAAAAATAGTTCTAGTCTAGGGTTTTAAAAAAACCGAACCTAAAAAAACCGTGGTCGGTTTATACCGGTTCGGCGGTTCGAAGAGAACCGGCAGTTCGCGGAGCGGATCGGACCGGCGAGCTCCGGCGACTCAGCGCGGGGCTCTAGCGGGCAGCTCCGATCGTCAGAGGAGACAGCGAGGCGCACGGGGAGAGGCGGCGTGGGGCGACGGGTGCGCTGGGGGCGCCGGCGGCGGTCGGAGGCGGCGATGGGGTGCGGTGCAGGGGCGGCGGCAGAGCGCGAAGAAGCGAGCAGCGGCGGCGGCAGTTTGCGGCAGGTGGCGGTGCGCGAGATGCAGCGCGGGGCGAGGGCGGCGCGTTTTATGGAGGGAGGGGGGCGATGGCGTGGGGGAGGGGTCAAGGAGAGGCGGCGGGGAGTCCGGGCGGAGCACAGACGTCGAGGCGGCGGCGCAGTCGTGCTAGATCTGGCCTCTAGCGTGAGGTCAGGGAAGGCTCGGCTGGGCTGGGCTTGGCCTGGTTGACTGGGCCGGCCCAGTCGGCGGAAAAGAATTTTTTTATTAATATTTTTTAAAAAAAACATTTTTCACAGACAACAAAATTAACAAAAACAAATAAACTAAAATATTATATAGGCATATAATATATCAAAATTTTTAGAAAAATATTTTCTACAAGATGAACATTTTCCTAGCATTAAATAAAATTCACACAAATTCAGATAATTCAAAGAGTGCTACTGGTCTAATAAAATCCAATAAAAATCATTTTAAAATATCAAAATGTTTTCAAATTTATTTCTCTCCAATTTTCTATTGTAGGGAATCATGTTACCCTATTTTCCATGTATTTTGTTTTTGGAGAAAAATAATTTGAATAAAACTCAAATAATCCAAATTGAAAAATAATTTCAATGGATTTTGAATTTTAGTTTCTTTGAAACTCCCAACTCATATTTCATATAATTTGAAGAAGTCATTTTATCTTCTCTCGTGAAAATCATTGAGTTGCATAAAGTTCCAGAATTGGAAATATTCTCAAATGAAATTCAAATATTTTCAACACCCCTTGTCATTTAAATAAATGGAAGAAGTCATGTCATCTTCTCTCCAAGGTTTTGTGATGAAAAGAATTTGAATTCTCGGGGATCAAAAGAAAAAGGTGAAAGTTTGGGAAAGTCCTTTTATTCCCTCTCATTCAACTTTCAAAAGGTTTCGAATTCACTCACTTTCGGACAATCAATCAAACAATCAAACAAATCTATCTATTTATTATAACATTCCAAAATTTAGAATTTTGGGATGTTACAGCAGGCGAGCCCCCAGCCGCGCTGACTAGCTCGGCGATGCGGTCCAGCCAAACTTCGTAGAGGTCGTCGACGGGGCGGTAGCGCGGGAGATCCCGCACCATGATCAACGCAGCGTGCGCATCCACGGGCCCGCGACGAGTGTGTGATGACGAGCCGGCCGAAGTGAGCGATGGGGTGGCGGTGCGTCCGTCCCGCCACACAGAGGGATGCTGCGATGAAGCTTGTTGCTCATTCCCCGCCAGGCCAGTGGCGGTGTTGGCAACGGGTGATGGAGAGCGACGGGGTGGCCCGCTAATGGGCCCCGTCTGGGCGACACGCGTGGCGAGAACGGCTCGATGCTCAGCACGGGCTCGGCGAGCATCTGCCATGGAGAAGATGGAGCTGCGGCAAGTCGATCGACGGAAGAGAGGCTTCAATGCACCCCTACCTGGCGCGCCAAATGTCGGATTCAGGGCTCCGCAGACCCTTGAGAGGTTCGAACACTAGGGTGCGTACGAAGAACTCCTACTCCCCGACCTGCCGGCCCAATGATTCCACAGCTTGACTCGACGAACCCAAAGAATGAGAGACACGGAGATTTATCCTAGTTCGGGCCGCCTTGCGGTGTAATACCCTACTCCATCTTTGCAATGGATTACCTCGAGGGGCTGAGGATGAACTAATACGGTGGATGAACAGCCTCGGGAGGTGAGGTGTTCTTGAGCTCGATGAGCTGGTGAGCTGGTCAGGGTGGAATGGATCCGATCCGAGATGCCCCGCTATGGTGGTGGCTAAGTCCTATTTATAGTGGCCTCGGTCCTCTTCCCAAATGTTAGGCGGGAAGGGATCCCACAACGGCCAAATTCGAAGGGAGACAACTAGTACAAGTTATCCTGGCAAAAGTAGTCTTCGCCTGCAAAGGCTCTGGTGGTGACGCAGCCATGGGCTCCACGATGACCTCCGTCCTGCCGTCCTGGCGGTCTTGGTCTTGTTTCACCGATATGGAAACCTTTGCTTGATTCCTCGGGACTCTAAGCCTGCGCTTGCCCCATTAGCACCAAAAGGGAAACTGGCGCGCTGCGCCCGCCTGGCCTTGGTCGTCATGGCTCACATCATGTGAACCTCGCGAGGTGCGCCTTGCCTTGATATCTCCGCTCCTCGGGAGCCATCCTGGTGAGGCCGCCCCCCAGGGAGGTATTGGTGTCGTCCGCCTCGCGAGGCTTGGCCCCTCGCGAGGGTCTTGAGTCATTGTTGCTGGAATTGGGCCGCTGATGGAGCCACACCATGGGCCGCAGGCAGGCAAGTCTGGGCACCCCCGGTCCTAGAACGCCGACAATAATTACCAACTTGGAGTACATGACAAGGCATGAACAAATCCTAGTATATCCCCTCGCAGTCACAATGGTAGCGACGTAGAGGGTGAGACTCGAGAAGAATCCGAAGTTAAGCCGAAGGACATCCCCCCCCCCACAGTCTAACGGTCGATGCATCACGGAAGTTGTAGCTGGAGGGGAAAACCGATGACGTTGCTGATTGCTCTCTTACTATAGCGCCAGAAAAGCTCATGTCTGCTAGGACTACGTCGGTATTTCCCCAAAGAGGAAGGGATGATGTAACACAACGATGATAGCTATTTCCCTCAGTGAAGAAACCAAGGTTATCGAACCAGTAGGAGAACCAAGTGACACAATGTAAACAGCACCTGCACACAAATAAAAACACCTCGCAACCCGACGTGTTAAAGGGGTTGTCAATCCCTTTCGGGTAACGATGCCAGAAATTCGTAGTAGATTGAAATAAAATAAAATAAAGTGCAGCACAGTATTTTTGTATTTTTGGTTTAATAGATATGAATAAAAATGCAAAGGAAAAGTAGATCGCAAGCAAATATATGAGGAAGAAGACCCGGGGGCCATAGGTTTCACTAGTGGCTTCTCTCGAGAAAGATAGCAAACAATGTGTAAACAAATTACTTTCGGCAATTGATAGAGATTCAAATAATTATGATGATATCCAGGCAAATATCATTACATAGGCATCACGCCCAAGATTAATAGACCGACTCCTGCCTGCATCTACTACTATTACTCCACACATCGACCGCTATCCGGCATGCATCTAGTGTATTAAGTTCATGGAAAACGGAGTAATGCAATAAGAACGATGACATGATGTAGACAAGATCCATTTATCTATTGCATAGATATAGATCCCATATGTTTATCCTTAGTAGCAACGATACATACATGTCGGTTCCCTTTCTGTCACTGGGATCAAGCACCGTAAGATCGAACCCACTACTGGGCACCTCTTCCCATTGCAAGATAAATAGATCAAGTTGGCCAAACAAAACCCAAATATCGGAGAAGAAATACGAGGCTATAAGAGATGATGCATATAAGTGATCAAAGAAACTCAAATAACTTTCATGGATATAAAAAGATATGACTGATCATAAACTCAAAATTCATCAGATCCCAACAAACACACCGCAAAAAGAGTTACATTATATGGATCTCCAAGAGACCATTGTATTGAGAATCAAGAGAGAGAGAGAGAGATGAAGCCATCTAGCTACTAACTACGGACCCGAAAGTCTACAAAGAACTACTCACGCATCATTGGAGAGGCACCAATGGAGGTGGTGAACCCCATCTGAGATGGTGTCTAAATTGGATCTGGTGGTTCTGGCATCTGCGGCGGCTGGATGAATATTTCTTCGACTCCCCTAGGGTTCTGGTATTTTTGGGGTATTTATACAGCAAAGAGGCGGTCCAGGGGGGCCCGAGGTGGGCACAACCCACCAGGGCGCACCTAGGCCTCCTGGCGCGCCCTGGTGGGTTGTCTCCTCCTCGGGACTCCCCCCAGGTGCAACCAGGGACCAACATGTTCCTTCTGGTCCATAAAAAATCTCCATAAAGCTTCATGGCATTTGGACTCCGTTTGATATTGATTTTCTGCGATGTAAAAAACACGGAAAAAACAGGAACTGGCACTTGGCACTATGTCAATAGGTTAGTACCAAAAAATGATATAAAATGATTATAAAACATCCAAGATTGATAATATAACAGCATGGAACAATCAAAAATTATAGATACGTTGGAGAGGTATCAGCATCCCCAAGCTTAACTCCTACTCGCCCTCGAGTAGGTAAGTGATAAAAACAGAATTTTTGATGTGGAGTTTGGTTTAACATGTCATATCATATTCTTTTCTTTATAGCATGGACATTTGGACTTTTTATGTGATTCAAAGCAATAGTCTAGTTTTAACATAATAATTTAGATACTCAAGCATATCAACAAGCAACCATGTCTTTCAAAATATCAATGCTAAAATAAGTTATCCCTATCCCATCATACTCAAACATTGATCCATTCATGAAACGCACTCGAATATTAGCTATACCCAATGCTTAAGTATGATCATATTGCCTCCTAGTTGGTGCTTTTATAAGAGAAGATGGAGACTCAAAATAAAAATTGCATATATTAAAAGAAGGGCCCTTCGTAGAGGGAAGTAGGGATTTGTAGAGTTGCCAGAGCTCAAAGCGAAAAACTTAGAGATAAAAACATTTTGGGAGGTGTATTCATCCCACCAACAAAAACGACTTAGAGTTCCCAATACTTTCCATGCATAGATGTATCATAGGCGGTTCCCAAATAGAAAATAAAGTTTATTCCTTTTTCCACCATAACTTTCACTTTCCATGGCTAACCATATCCATGGGTGCCCTCCATACCAAAACTTTCCAAGGAATTTATTATTTTACAACATAAAGTAAATTCAATTTTTTTGCATTCAGGACTGGGCATCCCTAATACCTTTGCCTTACTCTCGTGCAATGACAAGTGAATAAACACTCATCTTGAGAATAACACATCTAGCATGGAAAATATTAGCCACCCCTCACCGCTCCACAAGCGAAACAAACACATAAAAGAGAAGTTTATTTTGAAAATTAGAGATGGCACATGCAAATTTGCTTAGAACGGCAAAAGAATACCGCATATAGGTAGATATGGTGGACTCGTGTGGCAAAACTGGTTTAAGGTTTTTAGATGCACAAGTAGTGATCATACTTAGTGCAAAGTGAAGGCTAGCAAAAGATTGGGAAGCGACCAACTAAGAAATGGATAATCTCATAAGCAAGCATTAAGCATAAATAACACCAAATAATGCACCACAAGTAGGATATAATTTCATTGCATGACTATTGACTTTCATGCATGCATAGGAATGACAAACCTTAACACCAATATTCTTACTAAAACATAATTACTCATCAAGATTCACATATCACATCATCATATCTCAAAACTATTACTAAGAATCAAGTTTATTTTGTCCAATGATCTTCATGACACATTTCTTTTCTTTTTCTTTATCCTTCTTGGATATCTATCACTTTGGGACTAATTTTCATGTATTGCTTTTCATAAGCTCAAACAAATATAAGTAAAGATCATGAGCATAACAAATTTTCTTTCTCCCAAAATAATTTAAGTGAAGCAAGAGAGAATTTCTTCAAACTCTTACTAACTCTCAAATAAATCTAAGTGAAGCAAGAGAGCATTTCTTCAAAAATACTAAGCACACCGTGCTCAAAAAGATATAACTGAAGCACTAGAGCAAGTCCATTGCTCATAAAAATTTAAGTGAAGCATAGAGAGCAATTCTAACAAGTCATGACATAATTTTGGCTCTCTCAAATTGGTGTGTCCAGCAAGGATTGATGACTTAAAACACAAAATAAAACAAGCAAAGACTCATATCGTACAAGACGCTCCAAGCAAAACACATATCATGTGACGAATAAAATTAGTCTCGAGTAAAATACCGATAGTTGTTGGAAGAAAGCGGGGATGCCACTCGGGGGGCATCCCCAAGCTTAGTTGGTTGCTCATTCTTGGATAATATCTTGGGATGCTGGGGCATCCCCAAGCTAAGGCTCTTCCATCCTTCCTTCATCCATCATAACATAACTCCAAACTTGAAAACTTCAATCACACAAAACTCAACAAAACCTTCGTGAGATCCGTTAGTATAAGAATAATAAACCACTACTATAAGTGTTGTATCAAACCAATTCATATTTTGTGTTTGTATTATATCTAATGTATTACAAATTCTATATGGAAAAAAACTCATCAAGGAAAACCATGGAGCCATCAAAATAAGCACACAGCGCAAAGAAAACAGAATCTGTCAAAACAGAACAGTCTGTAGCAATATGACTATTTCGAATACTTCTGTAACTCCCAAAATTCTGAAAAATTAGGACGACCTGAGAAATTTGTATATTAATCTATTGCAAGTGGAATGAGTATTTTATCACTCTCTTGTAAAACATGAAAATTAATTTCGTGAGCATAAAAGTTTCTGTTTTTTCAGCAAGATCAAATAACTATCACCCAAGAAGATCCTAAAGGCTTTACTTGGCACAAACACTAATTAAAACATAAAAAACGCAATCATAACAGTAGCATAATTTTGCAAACACTCAAGAACAGAAATAAAAAAGCAAAAATAAAATTTATTCATTTGGATGCCTCCCAACAAGCGCTATAGTTTTACGCCCTTAGCTAGGCATAAAGCAAGGATCTAAGTTTTGTCATCCTTCTTCTTGACTTTCTTAGAGGTATTTTCATCATGAGGCTTTGTAAACACAACATAAAACATGTTATCCATAGAGGCCTTAGCAATCCAAGTTGGTTTTCATCATACCCCTTTTGATTTCCCGCAACAATCCTAGAGTAATGTTGATTAACATTATTGAAGACATGTTGGATTATATCTAAAACTGGGACTTCCTTTTTAAGATTCTCATCAAAGACTTTATTGTCCCCAAGCAAATGTCTTAAAGCATAGTCATTATTGTAAAGAATTTCATCTATCACAGGTTTTTCATGATTCATACCATAAAAGTTAAGTATTTCCCTAGCTTCCCGTATTATGTAGTCAAACTCATTCATAGGAACGAGAGTGGCAAACTTTTTAGCTCTAGGATTCTTTATAATGGGGAGCTCAAAAAACAATCTTTGCAAGGTAGGATGGGTATAAATAAATTTACTTTCTAGTTTCAGAACTACTGCTGAAATAGCATCCGCATAAGATCTAGTAGTTTTAAGTATAGAAGCATCATCAAGACTCAAATTTCCCAAACAATTGAAAATTTATTGGATACGCTCTTTTCCCATAATGTTCCCTTGCCCCAAGATAAATGTTTTGGAATCTAGATTGCCCGTACATCCTATCGTAGGAGTTACGACATCATCTGTTGGTGCCATACCGAAATCACTCATGATTGCAAGCAAAGGATAAAACTGACAAGAAAACGACGAACGGGAAAAGAGAGGCGAATAAAACGCCAAATTTTTATGAAGTGGGGGAGAGGAAAACAAGAGGCAAATGGCAAATAATATAAACTGCGAGGAGATGAGATTTGTGATTAGGAACTTGGTTATGTTGAAGATCCTCCCCGGCAACGGCGCCAGAAATTCCTTTTGATTACTCTCTGACTATAGTGCCATAAAAGCTCCTCTATGCTAGGACTACGTCGGTATTTCCCTAAAGAGGAAGGGATGATGCAGCACAGCGACGGTAGGTATTTCCCTCAGTGAAGAAACCAAGGTTATCGAACCAGTAGGAGAACCAAGAAACACAAGGTAAACAACACATGCACATAAATAACAACACCTCGCAACCCGACGTGTTAAAGGGGTTGTCAATCCCTTTCGGGTAACGATGTCAGAAATTTTTAGTAGATTGAAGTAATAGATCGCAAATAAAATAAAGTGCAGAAAAGTATTTTTGTATGTTTGGTTTACTAGATCTGAATAAAAATGCAAAGGAAAAGTAGATCGCAAGCAAATATATGAGGAAGAAGACCCGGGGGCCACAGGTTTCACTAGTGGCTTCTCTCGAGAAAGATAGCAAACGGTGGGTAAACAAATTACTGTTTGGCAATTGATAGAACCTCAAATAATTATGACCATATCCATGCAATGATCATTACATAGGCATCACGTCCAAGATTAGTAGACCGACTCCTGCCTGCATCTACTACTATTACCCCACACATCAACCGCTATCCAGCATGCATCTAGTGTATTAAGTTCATGGAAAAACGAAGTAATGCAATAAGAACGATGACATGATGTAGACAAGATCCGTTTATCTATTGCGTAGATATAGATCCCATCTTTTTATCCTTAGTACCAATGATACATATGTGTCGGTTCCGTTTCTGTCACTGGGATCAAGCACCGTAAGATCGAACCCACTACCGGGCACCTCTTCCCATTGCACGATAAATAGATCAAGTTGGACAAACAAAACCCAAATATCGGAGAACAAATACAAGGCTATAAGAGATCATGCATATAAGAGATCAAAGAAACTCAAATAACTTTCATGGATATAAAAAGATGTGACTGATCATAAACTCAAAGTTCATCAGATCCCAACAAACACACCGGAAAAAGAGTTACATCATATGGATCTCCAAGAGACCATTGTATTGAGAATCAAGAGAGAGAGAGAGAGATGAAGCCACCTAGCTACTAATATGGACCCGAGGTCTACAAGGAACTACTCACGCATCATCGGAGAGGCACCAATGGAAGTGGTGAACCCCATCCGAGATGGTGTCTAGATTGGATCTGGTGGTTCTGGACTCTGTTGGGGCTGGATGAATATTTCATCGACTCCCCTAGGGTTCTGGTATTTTTTGGGTATTTATAGAGCAAAGAGGTGGTCCAGGGGACACCCGAGGTGGGCACAACCCACCAGGGCGCGCCTGGGCCTCCTAGCGCGCCCTGGTGGGTTGTACCCTCCTCGGGACTCCCCCCAGGTGCAACCAGGGCCCAACATGTTCCTTCTGGTCCATAAAAAATCTCCGTAAAGTTTCGTGGCATTTGGACTCGGTTTGATATTGATTTTCTGCGCTGTAAAAAACACGGAAAAAATAGGAACTGGCACTTGGCACTATGTAAATACGGTAGTACCAAAAATGATACAAAATGATTATAAAACATCCAAGATTGATAATATAATAGCATGGAACAATAAAAAAATTATAGATACGTTGGAGACGTATGAGTTGCTCAAGCAAGGTGGTAGCTCTTTGTGCCATTGTCGAGGTAGTCGAGAGTGTTGGGTGCTGGAGCCGTGGCCGAGGTAGCCGTGCGAAGAATGCCTTGGTCGATGTCGAGTCGGGGTAGCTGGTGTCGAGGAAGTCCTCATGGAGCCGCGGGCGCAAGGAGGCGCTGAGTTAGTTGGGCGAAGTGGTGTCAAAGTAATGGTGCGCCGGGAAGAAGAGGTTGTTAACGAGGCGTCGCGCCGGGTGTGCCAAACTCGGGGACACGTCGTAGACGAAGGCACACATCGGTGTTGCCATCATCAAGCATGGTAGAAAGATGAAGACGAAGTTGATGAAGCGCAGCACCAAGCTTGCCAGGCCCGAGGACACGTCGTGGACGAAGTCACGCATCGGTGTTGCCAGCACCGGGCATGCATATACGAGGGACCTGCACGAGCTGTACGCCATGTCGAGGAGTCGTAGGGGCCATCAGAGAATAAGAATCGACAATGGTTGCGGCGCTAATCGGCGGGGCCCCGATGTCGCCAATGGTGGTCGGAGTAGACGAAGTGGTCAGGGAAGATGACGGCGACGTTGGCAACGAGCTGGTATAGGAAGAAGATGAAGGGGGTGAACGGGCGGCTACAGGGGTAGCAGCGGCGGCGACAGAAGAAGAGCGGTGGCTGATACGTCCATTTTGCATCATGTTTTCTTACTGTTATTTATAATGTTTTTATCCATAATAATGCTTTTTGGAGTAATTATAATGCCTTTTCTCTCATAATTTGCAAGGTACACACCAAGGGGGAGAGTTCTGGCAGCTGGAATTCTGGATGTGAAAAGCCTATGTCAAGCTACCTATTCTCTCCAAATGAGCTGAAACTTCACGGGGATTTTTTATGGAATATATAAGAATTATTGGAGCCAATAACTACCAGAGGGGGCCACCAGGTGGGCACAACCCACCTAGGCGTGCCAGGGACCCCTGGCGCGCCCTGGGGGGTTGTGGCCTCCTCGGCCCACCTCCGGCAGGAGCACTTTTGCCCTTCGGTGGAGCAATTCCGCCGGTGGAACTTCCCTCCCGGAGGGGGAAATCATCGTCATCGTCATCACCAACAACTCTCCCATCTTGGAGAGGGAAATTTCCATCAACATCTTCAACAACACCATCTCCTCTCAAACCCTGGTTCATCTCTTGTGTTCAATCTTGTTACCGAAACTATAGATTGGTACTTGTGGGTGACTAGTAGTGTTGATTACATCTTGTAGTTGACTACTATATGGTTTATTTGGTGGAAGATTATATGTTCAGATCCGATATGCTATTTAATACCCCTCTGATCTTGAGCATGATTATTATTTGTGAGTAGTTACATTTGTTCTTGAGGTCACGGGAGAAATCATGTTGCAAGTAATCATGTGAATTTGATATGTGTTCGATATTTTGATAGTTTGTATGTTGTGATTCCCTTAGTGGTGTCATCTGAACGTCAACTACATGACACTTCACCACATTTGGGCCTAAGGGAATGCATTGTGGAGTAGCAATTATATGATGGGTTGCGAGAGTGACAGAAGCTTAAACCCCATTTTATGCGCTATTCTGTAAGGGAATGATTGGATCCAAAAGTTTAATGCTATGGTTAGAATATATTCTTAATACTTTTCTCGTAGTTGCGGATGCTTGTGGGAGGGTTAATCATAAGTAGGAGGTTTGTTCAAGTAAGAACAACACCTAAGCACCAGTCCACCCACATATAAAATTATCAAAGTAGCGAACACGAGTCGAACCAACATGATGAAAGTGACTAGATGAAATTCCCGTGTACTCTCAAGAACGCTTTGCTTATCATAAGAGACCGTTTTGGCCTGTCCTTTGCCTCAAAAGGATTGGGATACCTTGCTGCACTTTTGTTACTATTATCGTTACTTGCTCGTTACAAATTATCTTGCTATTGAACTACTCTGCTACTTACAATTCCAGCACTTGCAGACATTACCTTACTGGAAACTACTTGTCATTTCCTTCTACTCCTCGTTGGGTTTGACACTCTTACTTATCAAAAAGAGCTACAATTGATCCCCTATACTTGTGGGTCATCAAGGCTATTTTCTGGCGCTGTTTTTGGGGAGTGAAGTGCCTTTGGTAAGTAGAATTTGGTAAGGAAACATTTATATAGTGTGCTGAAATTTATTGTCACTTGTTACTATGGAAAACAATCCTTTGAGGGGTTTGTTCGGGGTATCTTCACCTCGTCCAAAACCACAATTAGTTACCCCTCAACGTACTGCACCTAATGAAAATATTGAATATGAAATTCCTTCAGGTATGATAGAACAACTGCTAGCTAATCCTTATGCAGGATATGGAACCGAACATCCTGATATGCACTTGATATATGTGGAACAAATTTATGGATTGTTTAAGGTTGCAGGTTTGCCCGGGGATAAAGTTGTGAAGAAGGTTTTCCCTTTATCTTTGAAGGGAAAAGCATTGGCATGGTATAGGCTATGCGATGATATTGGATCATGGAATTGGAATCGTTTGAAATTGGAGTTCCACCAAAAAAATTATCCTATGCATCTAGTTCATCATGATCGGAATTATATATATATATAAATTTTGGCCTTGTGAAGGAGAAAGTATCGCTCTAGCTTGGGGGAGGCTTAAGTCAATGTTATATTCATGCCCCAATCATGAGCTCTTAAGAGAAATTATTATTCAGAATTTTTATGCTCGGCTTTCTCGTAATGGTCAAACCATGCTTGATACTTCTTGTGCCGGTTCCTTTATGAAGAAGACTATTGAATTCCGGTGGGATCTTTTGGAAAGAATTAAACGCAACTCTGAAGATTGGGAACTTGACAAAGGTAAAGAGTCAGGTATTAAACTTGAGTATGATTGTGTTATATCTTTTATGGATACCGATGCTTTTCAAAAGTTTAGCACTAAATATGGACTTGACACTCAGATAGTAGCCTCCTTTTGTGAATCATTTCCTACTCATGTTGAACTCCCTAAAGAGAAGTGGTTTAAATATCACCCACCTATTAAAGAAGAAATTAAAGAACCAGTACCAGTTAAAGAAGAAACTATACTTTACAATGTTGATCCAGTTGTTCCTTCTGCTTATATTGAGAAACCACCTTTCCCTGTTAGGATAAAGGAACATGCTAAAGTTTCAATTGTGGTTAACAAAATCTATATTAGAACACCTAAACCTGATGAACAAATTAAAGTTGAACCTAGTATTGCTATGGTTAAAGATCTCTTGAAAGAAGATATGGATGGGCATGTTATTTACTTTTCTGAAGAAGCTACTAGAACTGCCAAACCTGATAAGATAAACATAGGCCTGTTGTTGGCACGCCTGTCATCTCAGTTAAAATAGGAGTTCACTATTATCATGGTTAATGTGACATGGGTGCTAGTGTGAGTGCTATTCCTTACACCTTATATCAGGAAATTATGAAAGACATAGCACTTGTAGAATTAGAAGACATAGATGTTACTATTAAACTTGCTAATAGAGACACCATATCACCAGTTGGGATTGTTAGAGATGTTGAAGTCTTGTGTGGGAAAATAAAATACCCTACTGATTTTCTTGTTCTTGGTTCCCCACAAGATGAATTTTGTCCCATTATTTTTGGTAGACCTTTCTTGAATACAGTTAATGCCAAGATAGACTGTAAGAAACAAACTGTTGGTGTTAGCTTTGGTGATGAGTCTCATGAGTTTAATTTTTCCAAGTTTAGTAGAAATATTCATGAAAAAGAATTGCCTAGTAAAGATGAATTAATTGGTCTTTCTTCTATTGTTGTACCACCTACTAATCCTATAGAACAATATTTGCTAGACCATGAGAATGATTTTCATATCCATGAAAGAAATGAAATAGATAAAATTTTCTTTGAACAACGTCCTCTGCTTAAACACAATTTGCCTATTGAAACTCTGGGAGGTCCTCCTTGACCTAAAGGTGATCATGTGTTTGAATTAAAACAATTGCCAGACACATTGAAATATGCTTATCTTGATGAAAAGAAGATGTCGGTGTACAAAAGTAGGGGCTCTCCTTTTGCACCCCTTTACTTGTGTGCGGGCAGTCAGAGCTGCGCCCACGGCCACACTAAGCAGGGCAGAAGAGGGAAGCCGGAGCACAAGACGACCAAAGCAACGCCAAGACCAGAGACGCAAAGAGAGCGAGAGGGCGAGGTGGACTCCCCCAGCAAGACCCTTGAGGGGGTGGCTTCCGCAGCCTCGGCAAGATCCTTGCCGGGGCAACTTGCCTGACGCCAGCAGAGCGCGCCACCCTTGAGACCAAGGAGTTCCAACACCATCAACCATATTGGAACCAAGGCTCGGGAGGCACCTCCGTGGTGGCATGCAGATCTTTGTAGATCATAGATACACAAGATCAGATGAGAACCAGAAGACGACGATCCTTGGCGAGATCCTTGCCAAGGAAATCCATGAGACCCCGGCAACATCCTTGTCGGGGACGACCGCGGTGCTGTAGCGAGACCCTTGCCGAGGACGCCTGCGAGGCCGCAGCTAGGCCCGCGTCTACCAAAGCATCCACCGCCGCTCCCATACAGCTGCCAGCTCGACCAGCTGGGCAGGCATCTGCGTGGCAGCGCGCGGCCTCTACACCAACTAAGCAAGCACCTGCATGGTGGCATGCAAATCTTCGTGAAGGCTCCACCACCGCACTAGCCCAGCATCCAGCCAACATGGAGCTACAATTCCTCGTCAACTTGGATGCGCGTCAGAGCCAGGCGAGGCGACGACAGTTGGGACGAGCTTCTTTGTCGTCCCCAATAAAGCGAGAGGGGCACGTCGGCAGCGCATTAAATGCGTTTGTCTGACGATGCCAGGGGATAGACTCAGCCCCTGTACACCTTTCCACCTCCTGTGTGCCACTGTGGCGACCCCTTTTTGTCTATAAAAGGAGGCCCGAGGTGTACTGGAGGGGGATTCGGATCTTTCGGACTAGAGAGCCACCGCAGCTAGTTCAAGAACACAAGAACACCTAAATATACATCAAAGCAGGACTACGGTTTTATGCGTCTACTCGGCCTAAACCTGGGTAAACGATTCGTGTGCTGACCGCCAGACCCGCTCTTTGCACAACCCCGCGCCCGCCAACCATAGAAGGGATCCTAGTGACCCCATAGGTGTCGTTTCCCACTAACATCTCTGGCACGCCAGGTAGGGGTGTGCAGTTGTGACAATCCGGTCTAGTAGTTAGTTTAGCGGTTCTTCATTGCCATGGCTCCCAAGAAGAAGACGATCACAATGATCGGTTCATCGGGGGCCGAATGGCCCGTACCAGTACGGGCGAGTGGTGGAGCAGTCGCGGACGGAAGCCGAGGCGCGGCTCGCGAACACCAGCATCACTCTGGCAGCCAAAGCCTGGTGAGCGGCGTCGTTCGTGCGCGAGACGACGGGCCACACACCACCAAATCCAAAGACGGAGCCAGGCCCCCCGCAGGTGGCGCGGGGCCCTCCAGGGGAGGCATCGTGCCACCCACGGGCGGCGCAGCAACTTCTGAGGCGCCTACGCCGGTGCCCCCGACGCGCTCTTCCCAGGTTATGCGCGACGAGCAGCGCCACCACGCTGGTGACCCTGGGCACCGTCGTGATAACATTTCCATAGCATCGTCCGACCCACGGACCCACCGCGATCAGTGCCAAGTTCTTCGGTAGCAAGCCCGTGAAGACGCTCGAACCACCATCGAGCGCCGGCGCGATGCACGCCACCAGTCAGATAGGCGGGCGGGGCCCACTATGGACCACCCAACACCGGGGGGCTCTGGCGACCTACCCTACGAGGTGGGTTGCCCGGCCTTTACCCATGAGTTGTTGCAGTTCCAGTGGCCCTCCCACCGCACGTTCAATCCAGACGTTGGCGAGAAGTACAACGGCAAGACCCACCCGTCAGAGTTCCTCAGCATCTACACCATCGCGATGCAAGCCGCTGGAGCCCGGGACGACAAAGTGCTTGCTAATTACTTCCCACTGGCACTCAAACCTAATGTCATGTCATGGCTGATGCACTTGCCGGCGGATTCCATTTCTTCTTGGTCGGACTTGTGCCATGAGTTCGTTGGCGCCTTTACCGGAGGCCACCAAGCTCATGGTCAGGCGAGCGATTTGCATATCATCCCCCAGAAGGAAGGTGAAACCCTGTGCAAGTACATATAGAGGTTCAGCCGAGTGCAGTACAACATCCCAGATGTTCATCTCGCCGCTGTGATCAGCGCATTCCATCAAAATGTGCGAAACCGCAAGATGCGTGAAGAGATGGCGATGAACAAGGTCAAAGATGTGGCCGAACTTTATGTTCTGGCCAATAGGTGCGCTCGAGCAGAAGAGGGGAGGAAGTACCCCGGCGAAGACGCTGGCGCAGAAACCGACTCCACATACGAAGACGCGGCCACCTCGACGAAAAAGGGTCGGCGCCGCAACAGGAAGCGCAAGAGCAAGACCGTGCTTGCCATCGAGGGATCCGAGGACACCGGCACTGCCAAGAAGGCCAAGGGAGACGACCCCGGCAAGGAAATTGCCGGGTGCGCCGCTTGCCGGGCCTTGGCGGCTGCCGACAAGTCGGGGGGCTCCGACAAGCAATATTGCAAGATCCACCGCACCAAGGGCCACGACCTCCAGAACTGCCGGCAGGTCAAGCTGCTTGCTGAGAAGCAAAAAGCTGAGTATGAGAGGCGGGACAAGGAGAAGGGCCAGGATGGTGCCGAGGGGTCTGGCAAGAAGCGTGGCAGCCAAGGAGGCCGCCACGGAAAGGATAATTAGCAAGAGAGGCCCACTCGGGACCGCGACAAGAAGCAGGGAGATGATGATCATGACGAAGATGATGAGTCCGGCAAGCACGAGTTCCAGAAGGCTACGGAGGCCATGTGCGTTGACGGTGGCGCCTCACTGCACACTTCTCACCGCCAGCTCAAGCAGTGGGCGCGTGAGATTATAGCAACGAAACCATCCCTCGATGCTCAGAGGCCACTGAAATGGTCCAGCACGCCTATCATTTTCGATGCCGAGGACCACCCTAACTGCACAACTGCGGTCGGGTGTTTGCCGTTGTTGGTCTCGCCAACAATACGCAACCTCAAGGTGACGAAGATGCTAGTTGACGGTGGGGCCGTTCTGAACTTGATCTCACCCGTCGTGATCAAAAGGCTGTAGATTCCTGATGGAGACCTCAAAGAGACGGGCACGTTTCAAGGGGTCAACCCGGGGAGGAGTCAACCAAAGGGTAAGGTCACGCTGCCCATGATGTTTGGAGGTGAGTTAAACTACAGGACGAAGAGGATTGTTTTCGATGTAGCCGAGATCCCCTTGCCCTACAACGGGATCTAGGCCTGGGCATTCAGTATAAACCGAAAGTTCAGTTTCTACTATTTGGTGTTTTTTGAAATTCGGTTAGGAAACTTAAAAAACGAATATGCTAGTTTAAAACAGCTAACCGAAAATTCGGTTAACCGACTAATTTGATTCGGTCTCCGGTTTATACCGAAAAGACCACGTCTGCGTAATTGGGAACAAACTATAGCAGTGACAGCCTATTATATAGCCCAAAATCCCACCCTCAACTCCTCGGCTGGGCGAGGTGGGACTAATGTAACGAGATGTATGTTGCATGCTCGTACGCACGGTTTTTTTTGAGCGGTACGCACGGGTACACACTTAACAAAAAAGCTCACGTGGAGCTGGGCCTTCCATCATTTTGCATGCATAGGATTAGGGCCCACGTCCTGTCACACGCACAGGCAGCAGCGCTAGCGAGTAGCGACACGGGCGCTCCTCCTGGGAGATTGGTTCTGCCTGACTTTGCACTGCTTTTATACGCTACCTCACGTCCGTTCGGTTTTTCTTCGGTTAACTATGATAAAAACCGAACTGAACAAACTATGTTCGGTTAGTGAACATCAAAACCGAATTTTTCTGTGGTAGTATAAAAACCAAAAATTCGGTTTATTCGGTTTCGGCATCGGTTCGGTATTTGATTCGTCGGTTTTTATGCCCACCCCTAACGGGATCCACGGCTGCCCGGCACTAGCCAAGTTCATGGCGGCGGCGCATTACGCCTACAACACGTTGAAGATGCCGGGGCCGATGACCATCATCACTGTCCCCTCCGACAAGAAGGATGCACTGATCTGCATCGACCAACTCTACTGGGAAGCAGTTGTAGCGACTACCGCCAAGGCATTCGCTCCTGCCGCTGGAGCCCCGGCAGGGAAGAAGACCGGCAAGACCTCTCGCACCCACTCCGGAAGTGCACCTCTTCTGAGTGTTGTGCTCCCGTCGAGGACGTGCCAGAGAGCTCCACCGGCAAGAGCAAGAAATCCAGAGTTGCGCCACTGGAGACCAAGAGGGTGTCCGTCGAGGAGGATGGCACGGGAGGGGCTTTCACCATAAGCTCCAGCCTAGACAGCAAATAGGAAAGTGCGCTCGTCACCTTCCTGTGGGCGAATGTCGACGTGTTTGCATGGCAAGCATCCGACATCCCCGGCGTTCCTAGGGAGGTGATTGAGCACCATCTTGCTGTCTGTCCTCATGCGCGACCCGTCAAGCAGAAGGTCAGGAAGCAAGCTTTGGAACGACGGGATCTCATTACGGAGGAGATCAGGAAGTTGGAAGCGGCAGGCTTGGTGAGAGGAGTACTCCATCCGACATGGTTGGCCAATCCGGTAGTGGTGTACAAGGCGAATGGGAACGGGAGGCTGTGTATTGACTACACAGGTATCAATAAGGCTTGTCCCAAGGACCCTTTCCCATTGCCGCGCATTGACCAGATTGTTGACTCCACAGCCGGGTGTGATCTGTTATCATTCCTTGACGCCTATTCGGGGTATCACCAAATCTTCATGGCGAGAGAAAACGAAGAGAAGACAGCGTTCATCACCCCATGTGGCATGTATTGCTTTTTACGGATGCCTTTCAGGTTGAAGAGTGCTGGCTCAACGTTTGCAAGGGCAGTCCAGATTGGTTTTGAGAACCAGATACATAGAAATATGGAAGCTTATATGGATGACATAGTGGTCAAAACCAAAGACAGGGCGACACTTGTACAAGATTTGGAAGAGATGTTTGCGAATCTGTGCAAGATCAACCTCAAGTTGAACCCTGAGAAGTGTGTCTTCGGTGTTCCGTCCGGCAAACTTCTCGGGTTCTTTGTGTCACGGCGTGGGATCGAGGCAAATCCAGACAAGATCAAGGCTATTGAGCAGATTAGGGCACCCAAGCGGATCAAGGACGTGCGTCGGCTCACTGGTTGTGTTGTCGCCATGAGCAGATTCATCTCCGGGTCTACTAAGCATGCCCTTCCCTTTTTCAGAATCTTGAAAAAGGCGGGCCCAATGGAATGGACCCCAGAGGCCGAAGCAGCGCTGCAGGATTTGAAGAAATATCTCTCCTCTACACCGATACTGGTTGCGCCCAAACCATAAGAACCGTTGTTGCTATACCTGGCGGCAACGAACCAAGTGGTCGGTGCCACACTAGTGGCACAGAGGGAGGTCGACGAAGAGGCAAGGCCCCCGGCAAGGTCCGACGCTGGCGGGGTAGGGCCTGCGCAACCAGACGAAGTGCTGCCGAAGAAGAAAATGATGCATCACCCAGTCTACTTTGTCAGCTCCCTCTTGTAGGGGGCTAGGTCAAGGTACTCCGGTGTGCAAAAATTTCTCTTCAGCCTCCTTATGGCCTCGAGGAAGCTGCTTCATTAATTTCAAGCACACGAGATCACCGTCATCACCCGCCTCCCATTGCAACGGATATTGCATAACCCAGACGCAACCGGGAGGATTGTGGAGTGGGTTGTGGAGTTGTCGAGCTTTGGTTTGAAGTTTTAAAGTACTTTGACAATCCAGAGCAGTGTCTTGGCAGAGTTCATTGCCAAGTGGACCTCGACGCCAGACGAAGAGATCCAGGAGACCACCCTCCCCGACAAGGAGGCAAGTCGCAACTAGATTATGTACTTTGACAGGGCTTTCTCACTGCATGGCGCCGATGCTGGTGTGCTGCTCGTCGCACCCATCGGAGAGCACCTCAAGTACGTAATCCAGATGCACTTTCCCTTGGAGATATCCACAAACAACACTGATGAATACGAGGGGTTGCTTGCCGGTCTCAGGATCGCGGCAGACCTCGGGATCAAGAAGCTCATCGTCAGGTGTGATTCGCAGCTTGTTGTCAGGCAAGTCAACAAAGATTATCAAAGCCCGTTGATGGAGGCCTACGTGGATGAGGTGAGGAAGCTGGAGGAGCGCTTTGACGGTATACGGGCGAAGCATGTTCCCCGAGTGGAGAACGACATCGCCGACTACCTGTCGAAGCGCGTTGCCTTCAAACTACCTCTGGAACCAGGTACTTTTGTGCTTCGGCTGACTCAACCATCCGTTGAACCATCAATAGAGCAGAACAAGTGAAGGAAATCAGGCCCCAGCAAGTAATTTCCCGCCGAGCTCCCAGGAGCCGCCGGCAAGGATGTTGCTGTGGACACTGAGCTAGCCGTAGGGCAACCGACTCCGGCGGGGCGTCAAGTCCTGGATGTAGAGACAGCTGCTCCCATGGCAGACGAAGTTCCTTTAGTCCTTGCCGTCGAGCCTCAGGCTTCGGTATGGGCACAGCAACTATTTGATTCCTCCAAACAGGGGAACTCCCGGAAGAGTAGGAAGAAGCGGAGAAACTAGCCCGTCGGTCTGCCATGTATCAGTTCATCGACGACGTCCTATACAGAAAAAGACCAAACGGTGTGAAATTGAAGTGCATTCCCCGGGAGGAAGGACTGGAGTTGTTGGCAGAGATACACGGAGGCATATGTGGCTCCCACATAGGGTCAAGGGCCCTTGCCGGCAAGGCATTCCGGCAAGGTTTCTTCTGGCCCACTGCCCTCCAGGATGCAATGGCACTAGTAACCAAGTGTGAAGCGTGTCAGTTCCATTCGAAGAAGCTTCATCAACCAGCTCAAGCGCTCCAAACAATCCCTCTCTCCTGGCCATTCTTAGTCTGGGGGCTCGACATACTGGGCCCCTTTCCCCATGCTGTCGGGGGCTTTGAGTACTTGTATGTTGCAATCGACAAGTTCACAAAGTGCCTGGAGGTGGAGACAGTGAGAAAGGTGACAGCACAATCAACCGTGAAATTCTTCAAGGGCCTAGTCTGCCGTTTCGATGTGCCAAACAAAATCATCACCAACAATGGCACACAGTTCACGAGCCACGCCTTCATGCAGTACATCCAGGACCTCGGCAGCAAGGTCTGTTTTGCTTCTTTTGCACATCCACAGAGCAACGGCCAGGCTGAGAGGGCAAATGCTGAAGTGTTGCGAGGCCTCCGGACAAGGACTTTTGACAGGCTACGCAGGTGCGGACGACACTGGATTGATGAATTGCCAGCGATTCTTTGGTCAATCAGAACGACGAAAAATTGAGCCACCGGTCAGACACCCTTCTCCCTCGTTTACGGAGCAGAAGCAGTTCTCCCCATGGAACTCACATACAGGTCACCTTGAGTGCTCGCTTATGATGAGCTTGAGCAAGAGCAGTTGCGGCAAGATGACGCAACGCTCCTTGAGGAAGATCGTCTTAGGGTGGCTGTACGAGCAGCACGCTACCAGCAAGCCTTGCGCCGCAAGGTTCATGCTCGAAGCTTTGAGGAAGGCAACCTTGTTCTTCGGCACGTTCAGTCGGCCAAGAATTCCAACAAGTTGACGCCAAAGTGGGAAGGCCCTTATCGGGTAATATGAGTCACCAGGCCTGGCGCAGTCCGCTTGGAGACCGAAGATGGCATTCCAGTGAGCAACTTCTGGAACATCGAACATCTTTCCAAGTTTTACCCATAAGGCGCGGTTGCCCCCCCCCCCCGCCAGGCAAACCACCTTTTGTACAAGCCTTGCCGGCAAGGCATGTAACCCTTTGTACAAAGCCAGGCGTAGACCCTGAGCATAAATAAATGAAGCGATGGCTCCCTAAGTTTTAGCATGCATGCTAGGTTGAGTCTCTCCCTCAGTTAGGGTTGATAGTGCTTAGCGGCGGCTAACCCCTAGCATAGAGGTCGAGTGTGTGTCATTCTATTCCTTTCCGTCCTCTTTGGTTCGCAGGGTACATGGACATTTCTGCTGAGCTATTGGGAAGAAAAAGAACGAGCCGGCACTCCAGCCACAGCAAACCAAGGTTGTCGGGGGGCTGCAGACACAAATATCTAACCGCAGCAAGCCAAGGTTGCCGGGGGCTGCAACATTAGATAAGTTTTTCTCCCCCACTCCGTGCGCCCGTATGAACCTTGAATGTATAAGGCTTCGCTCGCTCTCATACCATCTTGCCCCCTCCGTCCCGTGTCCGAAAACTCTACTTTGGACCGGAACTTGGTTGTAGTGCGGTGGGAAGAGGGCAAGCGAAAGGCCTGATCCTACTCGGCCCCTACCTCCGCCAAGAGCGTAAGCGTAGTCGGGCCATAGAGCAGGAGGATGGCAAGGCCTGTTGCAGGGATACCATGTTCATCTTAAGATAACGAGGATGCGTTCCACGGTGTGGCCCTCGCCCACGCACAAACGGAACCTGGCAAACACCCTTCTTTTCATTCATACGTTGCAAACAAGTACAGTTCATATGGAATGGGTACACGAGCAAGGGGATTACAAATTTTGAAATCTAACAAGTGCCTGCAGGCTTACAAACCAGAAAAGATAAGTGCCCCGTGACCCCCGTTCTTGCCATTTTCCTCCCAGGTGTGGCAGGTGAAGGCAAAAAGGAGGGGACGGGGAACACGCCGATGGAGAGCTTGACGAGGAAAGCCCTCGGCAAAGCGCACGATGGAGGAAGGGGCGACGCGGTCAGTCGGAGACGAGGTCGACGTGCCCTCGCTCGATGCTCTCATCGTCGCTGTCACTGTCCTCCTCATCACTCCCGCTTAAAGAGGAGTCTTCATCGTCAGAGGAGCTCTCCACGCAGCACTTCAGGCGAGTTCCAGAGTCTCCAAAGACCTTGACAGAGAGCAGGCCCGTTCTCCATTAATTTGAAATAGAGAACGAGCCCCGTCGTCAGGCTATGGATGCGAGCAAAGGTCTTCCATCCGCGGCGAAGATACATGACCTGAGGGGCTGGAAAGTCAACGTCGACCCGCGTGCCGTCGTTCCTGCAGCCCCTCACATGCAACCTCAGGGTCTGGGGAAGATCGAGCTCCATCTCCCGAGCGAATGGCGTAGGAAGATGAAGGCGACGTTGCGGTGGCTGATGCAGCCTAATGAAGAATTCACGAGGCTAGTCCCCAACGTGGCCCTCCATTGGGGGAGGCATCGCTGGCGGGGGCAAGGCCGGTGCGCCGCCCCGTCCCCCTCTTCCCCGAGCACCACGCCGGCCTCGGCCTCACCCCCTCCCCCTTCCTCTCATGGCCGGCTCCGCCGCCGCGGGCTCTTGGGAAGGAGGGACGCGGTGTCGAGCAGAGACCCCCGCTGCCATCGTCGAAGGACCGGCGCCCCCTCTCGCCATGGCAGATGAAAGAGCGGAGCCGAGGTGGAAGGAGAGGGATGATGAAAGATTGTGGGGTGACATCCCCTCCCCCTTCTTATAAAGGGGTGGTCGGGACTCGGTCGCCCCACTCAGCCAATCCGACCATCAGGAGCACAGAGAATCGAGGCCGACCCGCTGCCCCAATCAGCAACGGCTCGTTTCCCCGCTTCGCCATTCAAGGTCCGCACCCACCGCCTACCATCTTCAGAGCATGGGGGACACGTGGCGGGCGAGCAAAAATCGAGGGGACGAATGAGACGGCTGTTCTCCATCCCGTGGTCGTGGGGCGCGGGCGCCCTGAAACGACTTGAGCCCACTCAGTAAATGAGTCGCGCCTTTGTGTTTTCCTCTTTTTACGGGGAAGGCACGAGCCGCCTCTTTACCACGATGTGACACACATGTGCGGAAACCGCCCCACGCACGACCCCCACGTCACGCATGACCCTCCACGTCGCACGTTCAACGCGGGTCCTGGGGAAGCGCAGCGGACGGAGAAGTTACTGTGGTAAAAATCCGCCCCAGCTGCCCGCGCACCGTTCTGGGCCTAGCCCAACAACGCATCACGCTTATGTGTGGCCCAGGCATGGGGGCTCCTGTCGGTGTACAAAAGTAGGGGCTCTCCTTTTGCACCCCTTTACTTATGCACGGGCAGTTAGAGCCGCGCCCACGGCCACACTAAGCAGGGCAGAGGAGGGAAGCCGGAGCACAAGACGACCAAAGCAACGCCAAGACAAGAGATGCAAAGAGAGCGAGAGGGCGAGGTGGACTCCCCCGGCAAGACCCTTGAGGGGGTGGCTTCCGCAGCCTCGGCAAGATCCTTGCCGGGGCAACTTGCTTGACGCCAGCAGAGCGCGCCACCCTTGAGCCCAAGGAGTTCCAACACCATCAACCATATTGGAACCAAGGCTCAGGAGGCACCTCCGTGGTGGCATGCAGATCTTTGTAGATCATAGATACACAAGATCAGATGAGAACCAGAAGACAATGATCCTTGGTGAGATCCCTGCCAAGGAAATCGACGAGACCCCCGGCAAGATCCTTGCCGGGGATGACCGCGGTGCCGCAGCGAGACCCTTGTCGGGCCCTCGGCAAGACTGAAAGTGCAACTATCCCTAGGTGGTTTTGGTAATTCATAACAACATATAGCTCATTGAGCTAATGCTATTCCAAGATGATTATTTCAGGAAAGCTCAATGATTGGCATGGCATGGATGTGAAAGTGGAACCCTCAAAATGCTAAGGACAAAGGATTGGCTAAAGCTCAAAAGCTCAAGACTCTTCATTTTATATTTTAGTGATCCAAGATCACATTGAGTCTTTAGGAAAAGCCAATACTATTAAGGAGGGATGAGGTGTTGCTTAATGAGCCTCTTGCTTCATGTGCTTAGTGATATGCTCCAAAACCCTCAACCACTTTCCCATATCCACATATGACCTAAACCCTAAGCCAAACTCGGTCCTACCGATTCTTCCTATCCGGCGCCACCGAGTTTCACTTGTCATTAGCCACTGCCAAACCCTAGCAATTCGGTCCTACCGATAGGGATCTCGGTCTCACCGAGATGGGGTTGCAAACTCTCTGTTTCCCTTTCGTAACTTTTCGGTCCCACCGAAAGAGCGAATCGGTCCCACCGAGATTGCAATGTAAACTCAGTGTTTCCCCTTTGTAACTTTTTGGTCTCACCGAGTTCCACTCGGTCTCACCGAAAGAGCAAATCGGTCCCACTGAGTTTGCCTGACCAACTCTCTGGTTAGCTAATTACCAAATTCGGTCTCACCGAGTTTGTGTAATCGGTCTCACCGAGATTACGTTATGCCCAAACCCTAACCATATCGGTCCTACCGAGTTGCATGTCAGTCCCACCGAAAATCACTAACGGTCACTAGGTTTACATTTTCGGTCCGACCGAGCTTATTGATTTGGTCCCACCGAGATTGGAAAACTGTGTAATGGTTGGATTTTGTGTGGAGGCTATATATACCCCTCCACCTCCTTCTCATTCAGTGAGAGAGCCATCAGAACACACACATCATTCCAACTCATATGTTTTGAGAAAGAACCACCTACTCATGTGTTGAGACCAAGACATTCCATTCCTACCATATGAATCTTGATCTCTAGCCTTCCCAAGTTGCTTTACACTCAAATCTTCTTTCAACCAAATCCAAATCCTATGAGAGAGAGTTGAGTGTTGGGGAGACTATCATTTGAAGCACAAGAGCAAGGAGTTCATTACCTACACACCATTTGTTACTTCTTGGAGAGTGGTGTCTCCTAGATTGGCTAGGTGTCACTTGGGAGCCTCCGACAAGATTGTGGAGTTGAACCAAGGAGTTTGTAAGGGCAAGAAGATCGCCTACTTCGTGAAGATCTACCGCTAGTGAGGCAAGTCATGTGTGGGCGTTGGCCATGGTGGGATAGACAAGGTTGCTTCTTCGTGGACCCTTTGTGGGTGGTTTCTTCTTCGTGGACCCTTCGTGGGTGGAGCCCTGTGTGGACTCGCGCAACCGTTCCCCTTGGGTGGAGCCCTGTGTGGACTCGCGCAACCGTTACCCTTCGTGGGTTGAAGTCTCCATCAACGTGGATGTAGGATAGCACCACCTATCCGAACCACGGGAAAAACATCCGTGTCTCCAATAGCGTTTGAATTCTCCAAACCTTTCCCTTTACATTCTTGCAAGTTGCATGCTTTACTTTCCGCTGCCTATATACTCTTTGCATGCTTGCTTGAATTATGTGATGATTGCTTGACTTGTCCCAAAATAGCTAAAATCTGCCAAGAACTAAAATTGGGAAAAGGTTAAGTTTTTATTTGGTCAAGTAGTCTAATCACGCCCCCTCTAGACATACTTACGATCCTACAAAGACCCTTGCCAAGGACGCCTGCGGGGCTGCAGCCAGGCCCATGTCTGCCAAAGCATCCACCGCCACTCCCATACAGCTGCCAGCTCGACCAGCTGGGCAGGTATCTGCGTGGCTGCGCGCGGCCTCTACACCAACTCAGCAAGCACCTGCGTGGTGGCAAGCAGATCTTCGTGAAGGCTCCACCACCGCACCAGCCCAGCAGCTAGCCAACGTGGCACTACAATGCCTCGTCAGCTTGGAAGCGCGTCGGAGCCAAGCGAGGTGACAATAGCTGGGATGAGCTTCTTTGTTGTCCCCAATAAAGCAAGAGGGGCACGTCGGCAGCGCATTAAATGTGTTTGTCCGATGATGCCAGGGGATAGACTCAGCCCCTGTACACCTTTCCACCTCCTGTGTGCCATGGTGGCAACCCTTTTTTGTCTATAAAAGGAGGCTCGAGGCGTACTGGAGGGGGATTCGTATCTTTCGGACTAGAGAGCCACCGCAGCTAGTTCAAGAACACAAGAACACCTAAATATACATCAAAAGAGGACTAGGGTTTTACGCGTCTCCGCGGCCCGAACCTGGGTAAACGATTTGTGTGCTGACAGATAGACCCGCTCTTTGCACAACCCCGCACCTGCCAACCGTAGAAGGGATTCCAATGACCCCATATGTGTCGTTTCCCACCGACAGAAGATATATCCTGTTATTATTATTGCTAACCTTTCAAAACATGAAGAAGAAAGATTATTGGAAGTTCTAAGGAAGCACCGAGCTCCTATTGGATATACTCTTGATGATTTAAAGGGCATTAGTCCCACTCTATGTCAGCACAAAACTAATATGGAACCTGATGCTAAACCCGTTGTTGATCACCAATGTCGGTTAAATCCGGAGATGAAAGAAGTGGTAAGAACAGAAATATTAAAACTTCTAGAAGCAGGTATAATCTATCCTATAGCTGATAGTAGATGGGTAAGTCATGTTCATTGTGTTCCTAAGAAAGGAGGTATAACTGTTGTTCCTAATGATAAAAATGAACTTATTCCACAAAGAATTGTCACATGCTATAGAACGGTAATTGATTTTAGAAAATTACACAAAGCAACTAGAAAAGATCATTACCCTTTGCCTTTTATTGTTAAAATGCTTGAAATATTATCTAAGCACACACACTTTTTCTTCCTCGATGGATATTCTGGCTTTTCACAAATACCTGTTTCTCAACCTGATCAAGAAAAGACTACTTTTACTTGTCCTTTTGGAACCTATGCTTACAGACGTATGCCTTTTGGTTTATGTAATGCACCTGCTACCTTTCAAAGATGTATGACTGTTATATTCTCTTGAATTTTGTGAAAAGATTGTTGAGGTTTTCATGGATGACTTTTCTGTTAATGGGAAGTCTTCTGATGGTTGTTTAAGCAATCTTGATCGAGTTTTGCAGAGATGTGAACAAACAAATCTTTTTTTGAATTGGGAGAAGTACCACTTTATGGTTAATGAAGGCATTGTCTTGGGTCATAAAATTTCTGAAAGAGGTATTGAAGTGGACCAAGCTAAGGTTGGTGCAATTGAGAAAATTCCATGTCCTAAAGATATAAAAGGTATTCATAGTTTCTTAGGTCATGCTAGTTTCTATAGGAGATTTATCAAAGACTTTTCAAAAATTTCTAGGCCTCTTACTAGTCTCTTGCAAAAGGACATTCCTTTTGTTTTTTATGATGATTGTTTAGAAGCCTTTGAAACACTTAAGAAAGCCTTAATTTCTTCACCTATTGTTCAACCACCTGATTGGAACTTGCCTTTTGAAATTATGTGTGATGCTAGTGATTATGTTGTTGGTGCAGTTCTAGGACAAAGAGTTGATAAGAAACTCAATGTTATTCATTATGCTAGTAAAACTCTAGACAGTGCTCAAAGAAATTATGCTACTACCGAAAAAGAATTCTTAGTAGTTGTGTTTGCTTGTGATAAGTTTAGACCTTATATTGTTGATTCCAAAATAACTGTTCACACAGACCACGCTGCTATTAAATATCCTATGGAAAAGAAAGATGCTAAACCTAGACTTATTCTATGGGTTCTCTTGTTACAAGAATTTGATTTACATATCATTGATAGAAAAGGAGCTGAGAACCTAGTTGTTGATAATTTTTCTAGGATTTAAAATGTGCTTGATGACCCACTACCTGTTGGTGATAGTTTTCCCGATGAGCAGTTAGCTACATTAAATGTTCTCATAGTACTCCTTGGTATGCTGACTATGCTAATTACATTGTTGCTACATATTTACCACCTAGCTTCACATACCAACAAAAGAAAATTTCGTCTATGATTTAAGACATTACTTTCGGGATGACCCACATCTTTATAAAGAAGGAGTAGATGGTATTATTAGACGTTGTGTACCTAAGCATGAATAGGGAAAAATCCTACGGAAATGTCACTCCGAGGCTTATGGAGGGCATCATGCTGGAGATAGAACTGTTCACAAGGTATTGTAATCTGGATTTTATTGGCCTACTCTCTTCAAGGATGCCAGTAAGTTCGTATTATCTTATGATGAATGTCAAAGAATAGGTAATATCGGTAAGCGTCAAGAAATTCCTATGAATTATTCACTTGATGTTGAACCATTTGATGTCTGGGGATTTGATTACATGGGACCTTTTCCTTCCTCTAATGGATATACACATATTTCGGTTGCTGTTGATTATGTTACTAAATGGGTAGAAGCTATCCCAACTAGTAGTGCTGATCACAACACCTCTATTAAAATGCTTAAGGAAGTTATTTTCCCAAGGTTTGGAGTCCCTAGATATTTAATGACCGATGGTGGTTCACACTTTATTCATGGTGCTTTCCGTAAAATGCTTGCTAAGTATGATGGTAACCATAGAATTGCATCACCATATCATCATCAGTCTAGTGGTCAAGTTGAACTTAGCAATAGAGAAATAAAATTAATTTTGCAAAAGACTGTTAATATGTCCAGGAAGAATTGGTCTAGGAAATTAGATGATGCACTTTGGGCTTATAGAACAACTTATAAAAATCCTATGGGTATGTCTCCGTATAAAATGGTTTATGGAAAAGCATGTCATTTGCCTCTTGAGTTAGAACATAAAGCATATTGGGAAATCAAATAACTCAATTATGATTCCAAACTTGCTAGTGAAAAGAGGTTATTTGATATTAGCTCATTAGATGAATGGAGAACCCAAGCTTATGAAAATGCGAAATTGTTTAAGGAAAAAGTAAAAAGATGGCATGACAAAAGAATTCAGAAGCATGAGTTTAAAGTCGGAGAATATGTTCTTTTTTACGACTCTCATTTCAGATTCTTTGCAGGAAAACTCCTCTCAAAATGGGAAGGCACATACGTCATCAAGGAGGTTTACCGGTCTGGAGCCATAAAAATAAATAATTTTGAAGGTACTAACCCGAAGGTTGTCAATGGACAACGAAGCATTATATCTCAGCTACGCCTATTAATATTGAAAGTAATATTATCCAAACCATGACACCGGAAGAACACATAAAAGAGCCCTTTCGGAACACTCCAAAATCATGAAAATAAGGAGGTACATCATACGGTAAGTAAACCAACTCCAAAAAATCTTCAAAAATATATTTTTATCAGTTTTGGAATATTTTAAAATTTCGAGAATAAAGAAACTTCCAGGAAGCGTCCCCTGGTGGGCACAATACACCAGGGTGTGCCAGGCTTGCCTGGCGCGCCCAGGTGGGTTGTGCCCACCTGGGACACCTCCCGTACTCCCTTTTTCTACCATATACTTGTCCTCCAAGATAAAAAAATCTATATATATTTCCCGTACCTGTTGATCACCGTATCACAGAGAAATCCTCTGTTCTCTTTTTCCTTGTTGTTTTCTGTCAGATCCCATTTACCATGGCCTCCTCAAGCTCCTCCAAGGACAAGTTCTTCAAGAACGTCATCAACCCATGTCTGCGGGAGGTGGTGCAGCACCCTCAGGTCATCCAGATGCATGAGGGGGTGCTTCATCTCCGCGATGTGCCATGTCCCAAGGGGACGGGAACCATGGAGGCCAGTCTCAAAGTTGTGGAGCAAGACGGCTTCCGGTGCAAGGGGATGGTGGAGCGTGGGCTCAATGCCAACCACCTCATAGTCACGGACCTTTCCCATGATCTCAAGGTGGATGGCAAGCCCATAAAGGACATCATCTTCACTCTCAACGAGCAAATTAACTTCCTCCAAAGCCAGATCTATGATCTTCAAAACCAAGTCTTTGAATATGAGGTGAGGTTTAAAGGTATGAGTTTGGCTGCTAGTTGCAGGACTCATGAGACTTACTCCTCCTCTCATGATGGTGGACCAGTGCCATGGAAATCCGAGGACAAGATCTCTTCTTCTTCACCACCATCACCTTCTTCACCACCAAAGGAGAATTGAGTATCGGGTATGGGCACTCCCCTTGGCTTCCGGCAAGCTTGGGGGAGGTGCCTCGGTATCGTATAATCCCACTATCTTTTTGCTTTTACTTATTTTAGTTCGATCCTTTTGCTTTAGTTGAATAAAATTTAGTTCGATCATTTCTTCTTTGAGAGTTTTCTTAGTGATCTATCCTTGTAATCATGTACAAGTTATATAGTAAAGTTTAGTATGAGTTTTGCTTTCTTTACTTTCATGTTGCAAATAAAAGAAAAGAAATAAGAAAGGAAACAAATAAAAGAAAGGAAATAAATAATGAAAAGATTATATACTAATCCTATGGTAGGTGATGGCACCACCTAAGGAAAAGTATAAGTAGAAAAATTTATTAGAGATTGACAAACATAGCATTAGTCAATGATGCAACTCATGAAAGAATCAATAAGGGAAGAGAAGATTCACATATAAATATACTATCCTAGAAATCTTTTGTGATTGTGAGCCCTCATCAAAATATTATATGCCAAATTTGTTGATGCTGGACAAGGAAGACAACTTAATGATTTATGTTTGTTCATATTCACATAGAAGTCATATTGTCATAGATCCTTTAACATGTGGTGCTTGCCCCCTATCTTTGCTAGCCAAATATTCTGCACCAAGTAGAGATACTACTTGTGCATCCAAAAACCCTTAAACCCAAATCTTATTTTTCAAGTGTGCCCCATACCTACCTAGGGATTGAGCAAGATCCCTCAAGTAAGTTGTCATCGGTGCAAAAAGGCAATAAAAATTGCTTCTAAAAGTGTGAGATCATTTTGTGTAAGAGAAAACTGAGCGTTGCACGAACTTGTGATGGTGAAGAATAAAAGCGATGGACTGCATAATAAAGGTCGATATCACAAGGGGCAATGTAACGTGACGTTCTTTTGCACTAAGGGATTGAGCATACAAACAAATAAGCGCATGGCAACCTCTGCTTCCCTCTGTAAAGGGCCTACCTTTTACTTTTATGCAAAGAGTCAAAGTTTTTCTCTCTATTCCTTTTTATCTTTCTCTTTTGGCAAGCATCATGTGGTGAGGAAAGATCTAGGCACATATGTCCAGTTGAATATGGGTGGCATGAGTTATTATTGTTGACATAACCCTTGAGGTGAGTATGTTGGGAGGCAAAATCATAAGCCCCTGTCTTTCTATGTGTCCGGTTGAAACGTTTTGCTCATGGGTACGAGGTGAGTGTTAGCAATTGATACGTCTCCAACGTATCTATAATTTTTTATTGTTCCATGCTATTATATTATCTGTTTTGGATGTTTAATGGGCTTTAATTTACCTTTTTATATTTTTGGGACTAACCTACTAACCAAAGGCACAATGCAAATTGTTGTTTTTTGCCTATTTCAGTGTTCTGCAGAAAAGGAATATCAAACGGAATCCAAACGGAATGAAACCTTTGAGAGAGTTGTTTTTGGAACAAACATGATCCAGGAGACTTGGAGTGGACGTCAAGAAAGAAGCGAGCAGGCCACGAGGCAGGGAGGTGCGCCCCCACCCTCATAGGCCCCTCCCAGCTCCACCGATGTACTTATTCCTCCTATATATACCCATATACCCAGAAAACATCCAGGAGCACCACGAAACCCTATTTCCACCGCCGCAACCTTCTGTACCCAAGAGATCACATCTTAGGGCTTTTCCGGAGCTTCACCAGAGGGGGAATAGATCACGAAGGGCTTCTATATCAACACCATAGCCTCTCCGATGATGTGTGAGTAGTTTACCATAGACCTTCGTGTCCATAATTATTAGCTAGATGGCTTCTTCTCTCTCTTTGGATCTCAATACAAAGTTCTCCTCGATCTTCTTGGAGATCTATTCGATGTAATTCTTTTTGTGATGTGTTTGTCGAGATCCGATGAATTGTGGGTTTACAATATTTGATTCTTCTCTGAAATCTTTTATGTATGATTTGTTATCTTTGCAAGTCTCTTCGAATTATCAGTTTGGTTTGGCCTACTAGATTGATCTTTCTTGCAATGGGAGAAGTGCTTAGCTTTGGGTTCAATCTTGCGGTGTCATTTCCCAGTGACAGCAGGGGCAGCAAGGGACGTATTGTATTGTTGCCATCAAGGATAAAAAGATGGGGTTTATATCATATTGTTTGAGTTTATCCCTCTACATCATGTCATCTTGCCTAATGCGTTACTCTGTTCTTATGAACTTAATACTCTAGATGCATGCTGGATAGCGGTCGATGTGTGGAGTAATAGTAGTAGATGCAGAATTGTTTCGGTCTACTTGTCACAGACCTGATGCCTATGTACATGATCATGCCTAGATATTCTCATAATTATGCACTTTTCTATCAATTGCTTGACAGTATATTGTTTACCCACCGTAATAATTATGTTATCTTGAGAGAAGCCACTAGTGAAACCTAGGGCCCCCGGGTCTATTTTCCATCATATGAGTCTCCAATCTATTTTACTTTGCAATCTTTACTTTCAATCTATATCATAAAAATACCAAAAATATTTATCTTATTATCTCTATCAGATCTCACTTTTGCAAGTGGCCGTGAAGGGATTGACAACCCCTTTATCGCGTTGGTTGCAAGGTTCTTATTTGTTTGTGTAGGTGCGAGGTGACTTGCGTGTAGTCTCCTACTGGATTGATACCTTGGTTCTCAAAAACTGAGGGAAATACTTATGCTAATTTGCTGCATCACCCTTTCCTCTTCAAAGGAAAACCAACGCAGTGCTCAAGAGGTAGCAAGAAGGATTTCTAGCGCCGTTGCCGGGGAGATCTACGCACAAGTCAAGACATACCAAGTACCCATCACAAACTCTTATCCCTCGCATTACATTATTTGCCATTTGCCTCTCATTTTCCTATCCCCCACTTCACCCTTGTCGTTTTATTCGCCCTCTTTTCCATTCGCCCTCTTTTTCCGTTCGCCTCTTTTTCGCTCACTTCTTGTGTGCTTGTGTGTTGGATTGTTTGCCGCGATGGCTTTACCAAAAAGTGTTATCATCACCTTAGAAGGTTGGAAGAACTTGAAACAACGTTAGAAGTTTTATGTCCTTGTAGTTTGAGCATAATAATTTCTTCAGAAACGAGCTTAAAGAACAAAAAAGTTTTATGGGGTACATGAATAAATAGCTCGATGATATGTCTAAAGAATTTTATGGTTTGAAATCTCAGTTCGCTCATCTTGAAAACTTAATAGCCCAAATTTTGGATAAGCAAACCACTTTAGTTAATAAGATGGCCGCCAAACCGAAAGAACTAGATGATAATAAGGATGAAGATTTAAAAGTGATTGATGTGTCTCCTATTAAATCTTTGCTTTGCAATATGAATCTTGATAATGATGGGACTGGAGATGAGTCAACTTTAGTTAAAAGGTGTCCCAATGATTCGAAGTTTTTAGATCTTGGTGCAAAAATTAGTAAAAGTGGGATTGAAGAGGTCAAAACTTTACATAGTAATGAACCCACTATTTTGGATTTCAAGGGATTTAATTATGATAATTGCTCTTTGATAGATTGTATTTCCTTGTTGCATTCCGTTCTAAATTCTCCACATGCTTATAGTAAAAAAAAGCTTTTACCAAACATATCGTTGATGCTTTAATGCAATCTTATGAAGAAAAGCTTGAATTAGAAGTTTTTGTCCCTAGGAAACTTCATGATGAGTGGGAACCTAGTATTAAAATTAAAATTAAAGATCATGAATGCTACGCTGTAACATCCCAAATTTTCAATTTGGAATGTTATACAATAGATCATCTTTGCATATCATATTTTTATTGCATTTTGGTTGATCCTAGAAATTTCACGCAACTCAATGACCCTCGGAGAGAGTTGGGGATTTCGTTATTTTCATATTTGAGTTTTCTCAAATTTAAAAAAATAGGATCATTTGATTTTATTTATTTTATCTTCAATTATTTCTATTACAAAAATATGAGAGAGGGAATAAAATGACTTTCCCAAAATAAAGAAATATTGAGGATTTAATAATAAAATCAAATAAGATTTTATTTTGGTTTTATTTGCTATTTTATTTGAATTTAGGAAAAATGCGCATTTTTCAAAATTGCATTTAGGCCCCAAATAAATGTTCATCCTATGCAGCTTGATTTTAGAAGCCAGGGAAAATTTATTTCGGGATTTTTGTGGTCAATTTAGTATTTCTTTTGTTTGTTTTTCTGCGCGAAAATTATTTTAAAAAAAGTGTGAACCGACTTAGAGCCGGACCCGGCCTGGACTCCTCTGGCCGGGGGCCTTTATATAGCGCCACCCCGAGCCGCCTCCAGCCCAAGCCGCCGCCGCCTCGCAAACCCTAACCCTAGCCGCGCCCAGCCCCACCCGTCGTCGCCGCCGCCGCTGCCGCCGCCGCGCCGCACCGGAGCCGCCGCCACCGCCCGCCGAGGTTGACCCCGCTGCCGTTTTTTTAAAGAAAAACCGTTCGGTTTTTCCGTCAGTTTTTTTTATATTCGTTTTTTAATAGATCGGTTTTTCGGTTTAGTTTAATTAGCGAGCGTTCGCTCGTTCGTTCGTTTTAACGAACGCGTTCATCATTTAGATCCAGATAACGAACGTTCATTCGTTAATCTGTTCGTCGTTTTTCTTTTTCTCGGATTTTTTCCGCGATTATTTCTGATCGTGATTTCTGATCCGATTTTCGTTCTAGTATAACTTTTCGCTCGTTTATCGGAATCAGGCGATTCAAGCGCCTGGAGTTTCGTCTCGAAACCCTCTTTCCGTTTAACCAATTCAAACAAGTTTTTGCCTCTGTAAAATTTGACCTAGATCCAGAATATAAACTAAGCTTGTTTCTTTTGTCATTTGTCTTTCATTGCTTCGTTTGATTTGATTCTTTTTGCCAACCGGAGTTCTTAAGTTGAACTATCTGGTTAGATCTCTTATTTGAGTTTTACCCGTGCATTAGATGAGTACTTATTGTATGCTTGTTTTTTTTGCGATAGAGTACCCGGAGTGCGCCGCTTGCTACTTCGAATCGCTAGGTTTCGCGGATCATCAATAAGGCAAGTAACACTTTGATCATACCTCCTACTACCCAGTTTTTATTGCATTAGATCAATCCTCAAACATTGCATGATTAGGATCTAATTAAATTATGGGTTTGGGAAGTAGTTGAGGTAGTACCTATTACCTGTTTTATTATCAAACCCTGGGAGTTACTTCTATGTTTGCTTATACAGCCATGCTATGCTAGTAGACGTGGATTGGGTGAGTGTATCCATGACAGATGTGAGATTGTTAATTAATGGTTTATTTAAGGTGGCAACTTAAACACACATCTGGGTGGATTGAGGCACCTGGGTATTCCAGCGATTGCCTGTTTTCTTTTGGACCGCCACCCAGGCTCAAAGGGATCATGAGGTTATTCATACTAGAAACTTCCGTGTGCAGCCACAAGCTACTATGGGCTCTAGCATAGTTGACTAAGTCGTGTGAACTCTTACAGTGGTAGACTAGCAAATGTAGGGGATGTAGGTTGGTACGGTCTACCCGTTCGTAAGGTGCAAGCGCTTCTGAAAGACTATGTCTCGGTCATCCGTTTCTCAAACACCATGTAGTGCGAGAATCTCAACGGAGGAGATCGAGTCTTGTGGGGAAAAGTGAGCAAACCTCTGTAGAGTGTATAAACTAATCATGGTTAGCTGTGTCCCCGGTTATAGGCATCTTGAGTATCTAGTACTTGGATTATCATGTGAATCTCATCATGTTACTCTAATTAATTTTGTTGGATTTTAATGATGATGCTTAATTGGGATTGAGAGCGTGTCTACACTCTCAATGTTTAACAACTACCATGATAGTTAAATAAAATTTATTCCTTTGAAGTAGGAAAAAATTGGCTTTACGCAAAATTGTAACCATAGAGCTTTCCACCAGCCAAATATGCATGTAGTATAGCCTTATTCTTCCATTATTCTCTATGTGTTACTTTGCCAGCATATTCCATGTGCTGACCCATTTCGGGCTGCAACGTTCATGTTGCAGACTTTTCAGACGACGAGTAAGGTACCTTTAGGTCGTGGTTCTATACACAGTAATTCCATTGGAGTTGATGGACTCACTTATCTTCCAAGCCTTCCGATGTTATCGTTATTAGATGGCCTTAAGCCATATTTTGTTGTAATAAGTTCTCTTTTGAGACATTCGATGTAATAAGTGTGTGATTGCTACTCTGTTATAAATCCTTCAAGTACTGTGCGGTGTCAGCATTACTGATCCAGGGATAACACTGGAGCACAGAGATTGGACCGTTTGAGGTATGGTCGCTACATATGCTTTATGTGATTTGGGCGCTAGCATTTCCACGATTCCAAAAACTTTGTGTGATGTGTTAGGTTTCCGTGAATTTGATAATTGTTCTTTAAATTTGCATCTTGCAGACTCCACTATTAAGAAACCTATGGGAAGGATTAATGATGTTCTTATTGTTGCAAATAGGAATTATGTACCCGTAGATTTCATTGTTCTTGATATTGATTGCAATCCTACATGTCCTATTATTCTTGGTAGAACTTTCCTTGGAACGATTGGTGCAGTTATTGATAAGGGAATATTAGATTCCAATTTCCATTAAGGAAAGGCATAGAAAACTTTCCTAGAAAGGAAATTAAATTACCTTATGAATCTATTATGATAGCCACTTATGGATTGCATACCAAAGATGATAATACCTAGATCTATTCTTGTTTTTATGCCTAGCTAGGGGCGTTAAACGATAGCGCTTGTTGGGAGGCAACCCAATTTTATTTTTGTTTATTGATTTTTGGTTATGTTTAGTAATAAATAATTCATATAGCTTCTGTTTAGATGTGGTTTTATGCTTTTAATTAGTGTTTGTGCCAAGTAGAACCTTTGGAAACACTTGGGGGGAGTTTTTGCGGTCTTGCTGTAAAAAACAGAAACTTTAGCGCTCACGAGATTTGCTGCCATTATTTATTGGAGAGTGCGATTAGGTTGATTCTTTTTGCAGATGATTAATAGACAAATTTCTCACGTCCACCAATTTATTTCAGAATTTTTGGGGTTACATAAGTATTCGAAACCTACATATTACTACAGACTGTTCTATTTTTGACAGATTCTGTTTTTCGTGTGTTGTTTGCTTATTTTGATGAATCTATGGCTAGTATCGGGGGGTATGAACCATAGAGAAGTTGGAATACAGTAGGTTTAACACCAATATAAATAAAGAATGAGTTCATTACAGTACCTTAAGTGGTGGTTTGTTTTCTTATACTAACGGAGCTCATGAGATTTTCTGTTGAGTTTTTATTTGTGAAGTTTTCAAGTTTTGGGTAAAGATTTGATGGATTATGGAATAAGGACTGGCAAGAGCCTAAGCTTGGGTATGCCCAAGTCACCCCAAGGTAAAATTCAAGGACAACCAAAAGCCTAAGCTCGGGGATGCCCCGTAAGGCATCCCCTCTTTCGTCTTCGTCCATCGGTAACTTTACTTGATGCAATATTTTTATTCACCACGTGATATGTGTTTTTCTTGGAGCGTCTTGTATGGTTTGAATCTTTGATTTTTAGTTTACCATAATCATTCTTTATGTACACACCTTTTGGAGAGACACACATGAATCGGAATTTATTAGAATACTCTTTGTGCTTCACTTATATCTTTTGAGCTAGACAATTTTGCTCTGGTGCTTCACTTATATCTTTTTAGAGCACGGTCATGGTTTTATTTTATAGAAATTATTGATCTCTCATGCTTCACTTATATAATTTTGAGAGTACTCTAGAACAGCATGGTAGTTTGCTTTGGCTATAAAATTAGTCCTAATATGATAGGCATCCAAGATGGGTATAATAAAAACTATCATAAAAAGTGCATTGAATACTATGAGAAGTTTGATACTTGATGATTGTTTTGAGATATGAAGATGGTGATATTAGAGTCATGCTAGTTGAGTAGTTGTGAATTTGAGAAATACTTGTGTTAAATTTTGTGATTCCCGTAGCATGCACGTATGGTGAACCGTTATGTGATGAAGTCGGAGCATGATTTATTTATTGATTGTCTTCCTTATGAGTGGCGGTCTGGGACGAGCGATGGTCTTTTCCTACCAATCTATCCCCATAGGAGCATGCGCGTAATACTTTGTTTCGATAACTAATAGATTTTTGCAATAATTATGTGAGTTCTTTATGACTAATGTCGAGTCCATGGATTATACGCACTCTCACCCTTCCACCATTGCTAGCCTCTCTAGTACCGCGCAACTTTCGCCGGTACCATAAACCCACCATATACTTTCCTCAAAACAGCCACCATACCTACCTATTATGGCATTCCCATAGCCATTCCGAGATATATTGCCATGCAACTTACCACCGTTCCGTTTATTATGACATGCTTCATCATTGTCATATTGCTTTCATGATCATGTAGTTCGTATTTGTGGCAAAGCCACCTTCATAATTCTTTCATACATGTCACTCAAGAGTCATTGCACATCCCGGTACACCGCCGGAGGCATTCACATAGAGTCATATTTTGTTCTAAGTATCGAGTTGTAATTTTTCGAGTTGTAAGTAAATAGAAGTGTGATGATCATCATTATTAGAGCATTGTCCCATGTGAGGAAAGGATGATGGGGACTATGATTCCCCCACAAGTCGGGATGAGACTCCGGACGAAAAAAAGGGAGAAAGGCCATAAAAAAGAAGGCCCAAAAAAGAGAAGGGACAATGTTACCATCCTTTTACCACACTTGTGCTTCAAAGTAGAACAATGATCTGCATGATAGAGAGTCTCTTATGTTGTCACTTTCATATACTAGTGCGAATTTAACAATATAGAACTTGGCTTGTATATTCCAATGATGGGCTTCCTCAAAATGCCCTAGGTCTTCGTGAGCAAGCAAGTTGGATGCACACCCACTTAGTTTCTTTTGTTGATCTTTCATACACTTGTAGCTCTAGTGCATCTGTTGCATGGCAATCCCTACTCACTCACATTGATATCTATTGATGGGCATCTCCATAGCCCATTGGTACGCCTAGTTGATGTGAGACTATCTCCTCCATTTTGTCTTCTCCACAACCACCATTCTATTCCACCTATAGTGTTATGTCCATGGCTCATGCTCATGTATTGCGTGAAGATTGAAAAAGTTTGAGAATATCAAAAGTATGAAACAATTGCTTGGCTTGTCATCGGGGTTGTGCACGATTTAAATATTTTGTGTGGTGAAGATGGAGCATAGCCAGACTATATGATTTTGTAGGGATAACTCTCTTTGGCCGTGTTATTTTGAGAAGACATGATTGCTTTGTTAGTATGCTTGAAGTATTATTATTTTTATGTCAATATTAAACTTTTGCCTTGAATCTTTCGGATCTGAACATTCATGCCACAATAAAGAAAATTACATTGAGAATTATGCTAGGTAGCATTCCACATCAAAAATTCTATTTTTATCATTTACCTACTCGAGGACGAGCAGGAATTAAGCTTGGGGATGCTTGATATGTCTCCAATGTATCTATAATTTTTGATTGTTCCATGCTATTATATTATCTGTTTTGGATGTTTAATGGGCTTTAATTTAACTTTTTATATTATTTTTGGGACTAACCTACTAACCAAAGGCCCAGTGCAAATTGCTATTTTTTGCCTATTTCAGTGTTCCGCGGAAAAGGAATATCAAACGGAATCCAAACGGAATGAACCCTTCGGGAGAGTTATTTTTGGAACAAACGTGATCCAGGAGACTTGGAGTGGACGTCAAGAAAGAAGCAAGGAGGCCACGAGGCAGGGAGGCGCGCCCCCACCCTCGTGGGCCCCTCGCAGCTCCACCGACATACTTCTTCCTCCTATATATACCCATATACCCCAAAAACATCCAGGAGCACCACGAAACCCTATTTCCACCGCCGCAACCTTCTGTAACCAAGAGATCCCATATTGGGGCCTTTTCCGGAGCTCCGCCGGAGGGGGCATCAATCACGGAGGGCTTCTACATCAACACCATAGCCTCTCTGATGATGTGTGAGTAGTTTACCACAAACCTTCGGGTCCATAGTTATTAGCTAGATGGCTTGTTCTCTCTCTCTCTCTCTGGATCTCAATACAAAGTTCTCCCCGATCTTCTTGGAGATCTATTCGATGTAATTGTTTTTGCGGTGTGTTTGCTGAGATCCGATGAATTGTGGGTTTATGATCAAGATTATCTATGAACAATATTTGATTCTTCTCTGAAATCTTTTATGTATGATTTGTTATCTTTGCAAGTCTCTTCGAATTATCAGTTTGGTTTGGCCTACTAGATTGATCTTTCTTGCAATGGGAGAAGTGCTTAGCTTTGGGTTCAATCTGGCGGTGTCCTTTCCCAGTGACAGCAGGGGCAGCAAGGCACGTATTGTATTATTGCCATCGAGGATAAAAATATGGGGTTTATATCATATTGCTTGAGTTTATCCCTCTACATCATGTCATCTTGCCTAATGCGTTACTCTATTCTTATGAACTTAATACTCTAGATGCATGTTGTATAGCGGTCGATGTGTGGAGTAATAGTAGTAGATGCAGAATCGTTTCGGTCTACTTGTCACGGACGTGATGCCTATATACATGATCATGCCTAGATATTCTCATAATTATGCACTTTTCTATCAATGGCTTGACAGTAATTTGTTTACCCACCGCAATACTTATGCTATCTTGAGAGAAGCCACTAGTGAAACCTATGGCCCCCGGGTCTATTTTCCATCATATAAGTCTCCAATCTATTTTACTTTGCAATCTTTACTTTCAATCTATATCATAAAAATACCAAAAATATTTATCTTATTATCTCTATCAGATCTCACTTTTGCAAGTGGCCGTGAAGGGATTGACAACCCCTTTATCGCGTTGGTTGCAAGGTTCTTATTTGTTTGTGTAGGTGCGAGGTGACTTGCGTGTAGTCTACTACTGGATTGATACCTTGGTTCTCAAAAACTGAGGGAAATACTTACGCTACTTTGCTGCATCACCCTTTCCTCTTCAAGGGAAAACCAACGCAATGCTCAAGAGGTAGCAGCAATGATAGAAGACTATATGATGGTTGAGTATGTGGACTTGCCTAAAGGCTCCGACATGTGACTCTTCCTGAAAAGATGATGAATTGTAGTTGCAAAGTTGACTGAGAACATAGTTTGTTGGTTTCTAATAGAGTTTTTGCTTTATACTTCGATTGTGTGATGAACTATTACTTATTCATGAGAAGTATATGATAAAAGTTATATGATAAAAGTTATATGATAAAAGTCCTATGTTTAATTTTGTTGCTGTTATAATAATCAACATGATGCTTGTATGTCCGTATTTTGTTTTTATCGACACCTCTCTCTCAAAGCATGTGGACATGTTTTTCGATTTTGGTTTTCGCTTAAGGACAAGCGAGGTCTAAGCTTGGGAGAGTTGATACGTCCATTTTGCATCATGTTTTCTTATTGTTATTTATAATGTTTTTATCCATAATAATGCTTTTTGGAGTAATTCTAATGCCTTTTCTCTCATAATTTGCAAGGTACACACCAAGGGGGAGAATTCTGGCAGTTGGAAACCTGGACCTGAAAAAGCTACGTCAGGCTACCTATTCTGCACAACTCCAAATGAGCTGAAACTTCACGTGGATTTTTTATGGAATATATAAGAATTATTGGAGCCAATAACTACCAGAGGGGGGCACCAGGTGGGCACAACCCACCTGGGCGCGCTAGGGCCCCATGGAGCGCCCTGGGGGGTTGTGGCCTCCTCGGCCCACCTCCGGTGCCCATGTTTTGGTATATAAGTCATTTTGACCTAGAAAAAAAAGAGGAGGACTTTCGGGATGAAGCGCCGCCGCCTGAGGCAGAACTTGGGCAGGAGCACTTTTGCCCTCCAGCGGAGCGATCCCACCGGGGGAACTTCCCTCCCGGGGGGGAAATCATCGTCATCGTCATCACCAACAACTCTCCCATCTTGGGGAGGGCGATATCCATCAACATGTTCAACAGAACCATCTCCTCTCAAACCCTAGTTCATCTCTTGTGTTCAATCTTGTTACCGGAACTATAGATTGGTACTTGTGGGTGACTAGTAGTGTTGATTACATCTTGTAGTTGACTACTATACTCTCCCATCTTGGGGAGGGCGATATCCATCAACATCTTCAACAGAACCATCTCCTCTCAAACCCTAGTTCATCTCTTGTGTTCAATCTTGTTACCGGAACTATAGATTGGTACTTGTGGGTGACTAGTAGTGTTGATTGCATCTTGTAGTTGACTACTATATGGTTTATTTGGTGGAATATTATATGTTCAGATCCAATATGCTATTTAATACCCCTATGATCTTGAGCATGATTATTATTTGTGAGTAGTTACCTTTGTTCTTGAGGTCACGGGAGAAATCATGTTGCAAGTAATCATGTGAATTTGATATGTGTTCGATATTTTGATAGTATGTATGTCGTGATTCCCTTAGTGGTGTCATGTGAATGTCGACTACATGACACTTCACCATATTTGGGCCTAAGAGAATGCATTGTGGAGTAGCAATTAGATGATGGGTTGCGAGAGTGACAGAAGCTTAAACCCCAGTTTATGCGCTATTCCGTAAGGGACCGATTGGATCCAAAAGTTTAATGCTATGGTTAGAATATATTCTTAATACTTTTCTCGTAGTTGCCGATGCTTGCGGGAGGGTTAATCATAAGTAGGAGGTTTGTTCAAGTAAGAACAACACCTAAACACCGGTCCACCCACATATCAAATTATCAAAGTAGCGAACACGAATCGAACCAACATGATGGAAGTGACTAGATGAAATTCCCGTGTACCCTCAAGAACGCTTTGCTTATCATAAGAGACCGTTTTGACCTGTCCTTTGCCTCAAAAGGATTGGGCTACCTTGCTGCACTTTTGTTACTATTATCTTTACTTGCTTGTTACAAATTATCTTGCTATCAAACTACTCTGCTACTTACAATTTCAGCACTGCAGACATTACCTTACTAGAAACTACTTGTCATTTCCTTTTGCTCCTCGTTGGGTTTGACACTCTTACTTATCGAAAAGAGCTACAGTTGATCCCCTATACTTGTGGGTCATCAGTGGCGGCGGCTAGGTTAGGAGCATGGCGGCGGTGCTCGAAAGAGGCGAGGAACCCGATAGCATGATGAAGACGGATGTGACGGTGGCGTTCCCGCACCAAGGTAGGCGGCATGGCGCATACCATGAGAATTCGGCACACGGGGACGATGGAGTGGACCATGGGATGCGACAGGAAGACCTCGGGGCAATGGTGTGGACCACGGACCGCCACACTGCGGCCTGAAGGGGCGGCGCGGCGGCGGAGCGCGGGTCGTTGTGATAACCCACAAGTATAGGGGATCACAACAGTTTTCGAGGATAGAGTATTAAACCCAAATTTATAGATTCAACACAAGGGGAGTCAAAGAATATTTGTATGTATTAGCAGTTGAGTTGTCAATTCAACCACACATGGAGATTAAATATCTGCAGCAAAGTGATCAGTAGCACAACAGTATGATAGTTTGATAGCAGTAGTAACAATAGCAGTGGCAACGGTAACAACAGTAACAGTTTTGTAACAGTTGTAAGAGTAGTAATAGCAATAGTAACTTAGCAAGAACAATATGTGGAAAACTCGTAGGCATTGGATCGGTGCATTCGTTGGATGATATTCATCATATAACAGTCATAACCCAGGGCGAGACAGAACTAGCTCCAGTTCATAAATATAATGTAGGCATGTATTCCATAAATAGTCATACGTGCTTATGGAAAAGAACTTGCATGATATATTTTGTCCTACCCTCCCGTGGCAGCGGGTTCCATAAGGAAACTAAGGGGTATTAAGGCCACCTTTTAATAGAGAATCGAAACAAAGCATTAACACGTAGTGAATACATGAACTCCTCAAACTACGATCATCACCGGAAAGTATCCAAATTACTGTCACCACGGGGTTTACAGATCATAACACATAGCAAGTGCATATGACTTGCAAGATTGAATCTAGAACATAGATATAATGGTGAAAACATAAACAGTTCAGATCTAAAATCATGGCACTCGGACCCTAGTGACAAGCATTAATCATAGCAAAGTCATAGCAACATCAATCTCAGAACATAGTGGATACTAGGGATCAAGCCCTAACAAAACTAACTCGATTACATGATGAATCTCATCCAACTCCTCACAGACTAGCGGTCCTACGAAGGAATTACTCACTCCCGGTGGGGAGCATCATGGAATTTATGATGGAGGAGGGTTGGTGATGACGAAGACCGAAGATTCCCCTCTCCGGAGCCCCGAACGGGTTCCAGATCTAGCCTCCCGATGAAGAACAGGAGGTGGTGGCAGCTCCGTATCATGGAACGTGATGAAACTTCCTCTCTTATTTTTCTCCAAAAATAGGATTTTTATAGCGTCCGAATTAGGGTCAGAGGGGCCTCGAGGGCCCCACAACCCACCAAGGCGTGCCTGGAGGGGGTGGCGCACCCTGGTGTCTTGTGGTCAGCCAGGGCCCCCCTCCAGTGGTTCTTGGTTCCAGTATTTTTTATCTATTCTGAAATAATTCTCCAAAAAGTTTCGTCTAGATCCGAGAACTTTTATTTCTGCACAAAAACAACACCATGGTAGTTCTGCTAAAAACAGCGTCAGTCCGGGTTAGTTTCATTCAAATCATGCAAATTAGAGTCCAAAACAAGAGCAAACGCGTTAGGAAAAGTATATACGACGGAGACGTATCACAGTGCAGCTACAGGAATGGCATTGGCGACGGCAGGGACCACGTGACGTGGCCTTACAGCCCGAAGGGGTGGTGTAGCGGCGGCTCGCGGGTTGGAGTGGCCGCAATGAGAACCACTGGCCGTTGGTGATGGCCCAACGGACGGTGGGGCAAGCCGCATGTCGAGGCACAACAGCCCGAAGGGGCGACGCAAAGGCGGCCCAAAGGGGTGTGGACGTGAGCGGCGCGCGGGTCGGTGCAGCCGACGGGTGATACGTCCATTTTGCATCATGCTTTTATATCGATATTTATTGCATTATGGGTTGTTATTTCACATTATGTCACAATACTTATGGCTATTCTCTCTTATTTTACAAGGTTTACATAAGGAGGGAGAATGCCGGCAGCTGGAATTCTGGGCTGGAAAAGTAGCAAATATTAGAGACCTATTTTGCACAACTCCAAAATTCCTGAAACTCCACGGAATACCTTATAATAAATAATGAAAAATCCTCGCCAAAGATGAAGACCAGGGGGCCGACACCCTTCCCACGAGGGTGGGGGGTGCCCCCCCCCCTAGGGAGACCTCCCTACCTCTTGGTCACCCTGGTGGCTCTCCGATGACCATCTTCTCCTATATGAAGTATTTCGTTGAGAAAAAAATAAGAAGCAACCTTTCGGGACGAAACTCCGCCGCCACGAGGCGGAACCTTGGCGAATCCAATCTAGAGCTTCGGCAGAGCTGTTCTGCTAGGGAAACTTCCCTCCCGGAGGGAGAAATCATCGCCATCGTCATCACCAACGCTCCTCTCATCGGGAGAGGGCAATCTCCATCAACATCTTCATCAGCACCATCTCATCTCAAAACCCTAGTTCATCTCTTGTATCCAATTATTGTCTCCAAGTCCAGAATTGGTGCTAGTAGGTTGCTAGTAGTGTTAATTACTCCTTGTAGTTGATGCTAGTTGGTTTAACTGGTGGAAGATCATATGTCCAGGTCCTTTATGCATATTATTACCCCTCTGTTTATGAATATGAATATGCTTTGTGAGTAGTTACGTTTGTTCCTGAGGACAAGGGAGAAGTCTTGCTATTAGTAGTCATGTGAATTTGGTATTCGTTCGATATTTTGATGAGATGTATGTTGTCTAGCCTCTAGTGGTGTTATGTGAACGTCGACTACATAACACTTCATCATTATTTGGGCCTAGAGGAAGGCATTGGGAAGTAATAAGAAGATGATGGGTTGCTAGAGTGACAGAAGCTTAAACCCTAGTCTATGCGTTGCTTCATAAGGGGCTGATTTGGATCCATATATTTCATGCTATGGTTAGGGTTACCTTAATACTTTTGTTGTAGTTGCGGATGCTTGCAATAGAGGTTAATCATAAGTGGGATGCTTGTTCAAGTAAGAACAGTACCCAAGCACCGGTCCACCCACATGTCAAATTATCAAAGTACCGAACGCGAATCATATGAGCGTGATGAAACTAGCTTGACGATATTCCCATGTGTCCTCGGGAGCATTTTTCCTTATATAAGAGTTTGTCCAGGCTTGTCCTTTGCTACAAAAAGGATTGGGCCACCTTGCTGCACTTTATTTACTTTTGTTACTTGTTACTCGTTACAAATTATCTCATCACAAAATTATTTGTTACCACTTATTTCAGTACTTGCAGAGAATACCTTGCTGAAAACCGCTTATCATTTCCTTCTGCTCCTCGTTGGGTTCGACACTCTTACTTATCGAAAGGACTACAATAGATCCCCTATACTTGTGTGTCATCAAGACTCTTTTCTGGCGCCGTTGCCGGGGAGTGAAGCGCCTTTGGTAGGTGGAATTTGGTAAGGAAAAATTTATATAGTGTGCTGAAATTTACTGTCACTTGTTACTATGGAAAGTAATCCTCTGAGGGGCTTGTTCGGGGTATCTTCACCCCGACCAGTAGAGCAAAGAGTTGCTCCTCAACCTACTGAACCTATTGAAGATGAAATTCCTTATGAGTATCCTTCGGGTATGATAGAAAAACTGCTAGCTAATCCTTTTACAGGAGATGGAACAAAGCATCCTGATGTACACCTAATATATGTGGATGAAGTATGTGGATTATTTAAGCTTGCAGGTATACCCGATGATGTTGCTAAGAAGAAGGTCTTCCCTTTATCTTTGAAGGGAGACGCATTGATATGGTATAGGCTATGTGATGATACGAGATCATGGAACTATAGAAGATTGAAATTGGAATTTCATCAAAAGTATTACCCTATGCATCTTGTTCATCGTGATCGCAATTATATATATAATTTTTGGCCTTGCGAAGGAGAAAGCATCGCTCAAGCTTGGGGGAGGCTTAAATCAATGTTATATTCATGCCCCAATCATGAGCTCCCAAGAGAAACAATTCTTCAAAAAATTTATGCTCGGCTTTCTGAAAATAATCGCACCATGCTCGATACTTCTTGTGCTGGCTCTTTTATGATGAAGACTATTGGATTCAGATGGGATTTATTGGATAGAATTAAACGCAACTCTGAAGATTGGGATCTCGACAAAGGTAAGGAGTCAGGTATGACACCTAAGTTTGATTGTGTTAAATCTTTTATAGATACCGATATTTTCCGTAAGTTTAGCACTAAATATGGACTTGATTCTGAGATAGTAGCTTCTTTCTGTGAATCTTTTACTACTTATGTTGATCTCCCTAAGGAGAAGTGGTTTAAATATCATCCTCCCATAGAAGTAAAAGTAACTGCACCTATTAAAGTTGAAGAAAAGACTATCACCTATAATGATCCTATTGTTCCTACTTCTTATGTTGAGAAATCACCTTTCCCTGTTAAGATAAAGGATCATGCTAAAACTTCAACTGTGGTTCGTAAAAGCAATATTAAAACATATACACCTCCTGAGCAAGTTAAAGTTGAACCTAATATTGCTATTGTTAAAGATCTTTTGTCTAATAATATGTTATTTATTTCTATGATGAAACTGCTAGAATTGCTAAACCCCGTGATACAGATAAACCTAGACCTATGATAGGCATGCCTGTTATTTCTGTGAAAATAGGAGATCATTGTTATCATGGCTTATGTGATATGGGTGCTAGTGCTAGTCCAATACATATTGGCTTATACAACGAAATTATGCATGACATTGCACCTATTGAGTTAGAAGATATTGATGTCACAATTAAACTTGCTAATAGAGATACTATTTCACCAATGGGAATTGTTAGAGATGTTGAAGTCTTGTGTGGAAAAAACTAAATATCCTGCTAATTTTCTTGTTCTTGATTCCCTCTAAGATAGATTTTCTCATTATATTTGGTAGACCCTTCTTAAATACTGTTAATGCTATCATAGATTGCACAAGGGATGTTGTTACTGTCGGCTTAGATGATATGACTCATGAATTTAATTTCTCTAAATTTAGTAAACAACACCATAAAGAAGAATTGCCTAGTAAGGATAAAATTATTGGTCTTGCTTCTATTGCCGTACCTCCTAGTGATCCTTTAGAACAATACTAGATAACTCGTTGCGCCAATGGCGCAAAGGCCGAGAGGAAGCCAAGTATGGTGAGAATATTTAGACACCCAAGTCGAAAACCAAATGTGGCCAACACTCGCGCATCCTCTGCTTGGAAGCCGTCTTTTCTCACCGAATCTAACATAGATACATGATTCTTTACGAGCAAATTTCAAAGAAAATATAAAGCATAAAAAGCTTTAAGCTGTACTATTGAGACCATTCCATGATATCTTCATTTTGTTTCTTTAGAAATCTAAAAGTCTAAAAGGATGGTACATGTGAGAAGCTGTGAATCCATAACAGAAACTAAATTAACTCTCAAACAAACATTTCAAATTTGGAAGCTACAAAGAAGCAGCCATCCACAGCCCATAATTTTTCAACACCTAAATCCACGAAATCCAACTGAAGGAAATCATGGTAGAAACATACGTCGTGGCTTACGTCTTCGAGAACTTCTTGGAATCCTTGTGCAGGTTTGACACAGCAATCCTCGCATGTATCTGGACAAATTAGGGAGGCACACTTCAACAAATCAGTTCTTAGTAATTATAGAATGCCCTGTATTAAAGGAAGTAAAATAAAGCATGTATGTGCTCTAACTTTCATAACTGCATGTGAACTCAGCAACTAACTTTATATACCATAGTGTACAATTCTCAAGTTTAGCTACAGAGACAAAAACAGGGACAGAGGGCGTGCATTCCAGTAGGCTCTGATAAACTCATTCCTAGCAATCCATTCCTTATATGTGCAAACAGGAACGCTATCCAATTGCTTATATCAAGAATGACCAAAAGAAGCAAACCGAGCACAACTCTATAACCACAGCATTTTTAAAAATTCTCTTATCTAAGCTAATGAAGCCTGCTCGTTTTCTTTTTGGATAAAGCCAGTTCGGTCAGTTAGGAGAAAAAAAGCAATTAATAAAATTACCCAAACTAAACAATCTTCTAATCTGCTTTAATGGAACATAATAAGCATTTGCTGCTGCTCTTTATATGATATACTGGACCCCTTTACAGGCGGTTATGCATACACATTTGAAAGTGCAACTATCCCTAGGTGGTTTTGGTAATTCATAACAACATATAGCTCATTGAGCTAATGCTATTCCAAGATGATTATTTCAGGAAAGCTCAATGATTGGCATGGCATGAATGTGAAAGTGGAACCCTCAAAATGCTAAGGACAAAGGATTGGCTCAAGCTCAAAAGCTCAAGACTCTTCATTTTATATTTTAGTGATCTAAGATCACATTGAGTCTTTAGGAAAAGCCAATACTATTAAGGAGGGATGAGGTGTCGCTTAATGAGCCTCTTGCTTCATGTGCTTAGTGATATGCTCCAAAACCCTCAACTACTTTCCCATATCCACATATGACCTAAACCCTAAGCCAAACTCGGTCCTACCGATTCTTCCTATCCGACGCCACCGAGTTTCACTTGTCATTAGCCACTGCCAAACCCTAGCAATTCGGTTCTACCGATAAGGACCTCGGTCTCACCGAGATGGGGTTGCAAACTCTCTGTTTCCCTTTCGTAACTTTTCGGTCTTACCGAAAGAGCGAATCGGTCCCACCGAGATTGCAATGTAAACTCAGTGTTTCCCCTTTGTAATTTTTCGGTCTCACCGAGTTCCACTCGGTCTCACCGAAAGAGCAAATCGGTCCCACCGAGTTTGCCTGACCAACTCTCTGGTTAGCTAATTACCAAATTCGGTCTCACCGAGTTTGTGTAATCGGTCTCACCGAGATTACGTTATGCCCAAACCCTAACTATATCGGTCCTACCGAGTTGCATGTCAGTCCCACCGAAAATCACTAACGGTCACTAGGTTTAAATTTTCGGTCCGACCGAGCTTGTTGATTCGGTCCCACCGAGATTGGAAAACTGTGTAACGGTTGGATTTTGTGTGGAGGCTATATATACCCCTCCACCTCCTTCTCATTCAATGAGAGAGCCATCAGAACACACACACCATTTCAACTCATATGTTCTGAGAGAGAACCACCTACTCATGTGTTGAGACCAAGACATTCCATTCCTACCATATGAATCTTGATCTCTAGCCTTCCCAAGTTGCTTTCCACTCAAATCTTCTTTCAACCAAATCCAAATCCTATGAGAGAGAGTTGAGTGTTGGGGAGACTATCATTTGAAGCACAAGAGCAAGGAGTTCATTACCTACACACCATTTGTTACTTCTTGGAGAGTGGTGTCTCCTAGATTGGCTAGGTGTTACTTGGGAGCCTCCGACAAGATTGTGGAGTTGAACCAAGGAGTTTGTAAGGGCAAGGAGATCGCCTACTTCGTGAAGATCTACCGCTAGTGAGGCAAGTCCTGTGTGGGCGATGGCCATGGTGCGATAGACAAGGTTGCTTCTTCGTGGACCCTTTGTGGGTGGTTGCTTCTTCGTGGACCCTTCGTGGGTGAAGCCCTGTGTGGACTCGCGCAACCGTTGCCCTTCGTGGGTTGAAGTCTCCATCAACGTGGATGTAGGATAGCACCACCTATCCGAACCACGGGAAAAACATCCGTGTCTCCAATAGCGTTTGAATTCTCCAAACCCTTCCCTTTACATTCTCGCAAGTTGCATGCTTTACTTTCCGCTGCCTATAAACTCTTTGCATGCTTAATTGAATTATGTGATGATTGCTTGACTTGTCCTAAATTAGCTAAAATCTGTCAAGAACTAAAATTGGGAAAAGGTTAAGTTTTATTTGGTCAAGTAGTCTAATCACCCCCCTCTAGACATACTTTCAATCCTACAAGTGGTATCAGAGCTTTGGTCTCCATTTGTTTAATCTCCATAGCTTTTGGTGGTCATAGCCTTGGTTTCACAACCTAGGAGAGTATGGCGTCTACTGAGGGAAATTATCACCGTAGAGGTCCTTACTTTGATGGTACTAATTTTGCTAGTTGGAAGCATAAAATGAAAATGCATATTCTTGGACATAACCTCGCTGTTTGGGCTATTGTGTGTGTTGGTTTGCAAGGTGACTTCTTTGACGGGAGAGAACCAAACCGTGAAGCTACCGCGGATGAGTTGAAGATGTTGCAATACAATGCTCAAGCTTGTGACATTCTCTTCAACGGATTGTGCCCCGAAGAATTCAACAAAATCAGCCGTCTTGAGAATGCAAAGGAAATTTGGGACACTTTGATTGATATGCACGAAGGTACCGACTCCGTCAAGGAATCCAAGTTGGATGTACTTCAAAGCCAACTTGACAAGTTCAAGATGAAGGATGGTGAAGGTGTCGCTGAGATGTACTCTAGGCTTGCTCTCATCACAAATGAGATTGCCGGCTTAGGAAGTGAAGAGATGACCGATAAATTCATCATCAAGAAGATTCTAAGAGCCTTGGATGGAAAATATGATACCGTGTGCACATTGATCCAAATGATGCCAAATTACAAAGATCTCAAGCCAACGGAGGTGATTGGAAGAATTGTTGCTCATGAGATGTCACTTAAGGATAAAGAGGAACTTCACAACAAATCAAGTGATGCCTATAAAGCCTCATGTGAAGCCCCTACATCATCGAGTGAGAAACAAGACTTCAATGAAGAATTGAGCTTAATGGTGAGAAACTTCAACAAGTTCTACAAGAGTAGAAGCAAAGATAGAAGCTCCAAGTCAAGGTCCTACAATGACAAAAGATCTTCTAGTCGAGAGCGAAACTGTTACAATTGTGGAAGACCCGGACACTATTCTAATGAGTGTACGGCTCCCTACAAGAGAAGAGAAGATTCTCCAAAAGGAAGAAGCAAAGGATCACCACCAAGAGAGAGAAGGAGTAGAGATGATCATTATAAACGAAGATACTCATGGAGAAGCAAGGATTCGGAAAGGAAAGAAAAATCATCAAGGAGCTACACAATACGAAGACATCAAGCTCATGTTGGTGAATGGGTATCCGGCTCCGACTCCGACAGCCACTCCGAGAGAAGTTATCACTCCGACTCCGAAGATACTCAAGATGAAGGTGTTGCCGGTCTAGCACTTGTGTCAACCAACTCCTACGACATATTTGACTCACCAAATGAAGGAATTGGAAGATGCTTCATGGCCAAAGGTCCTAAGGTAACACACCCCGAGTATGTTGATTTCAATAGTGATGAAAATGACTTGTTAGGTGATGATTTGCTTGTTGACAACTCTAGTGGTGAATACTATGATGAAAGACAAATTAACCATGCTAATCAAGATAAAACGAATGACAATGATAAGGAGAAGATTGAGGCTCTAACTAAAGAACTAAAAACTCTTAAGTTAGCTCATGACACTATCTTCGAAGACCATCGAGAACTTTTAAGAGCTCATGAGAAATTACGCTTTAAAAAGCTCAATCTTGAGCAAGAGCATGAGTTCTTAAAAGCAATCAATGATGATCTCCGTAAGAAAAGTTCTTCTTACATTGCCAAGCGTTTGCTCTTATCCACTTACATGCCTCAAGTCAAGTCTAACAAGAAAGATTCTTCCTCTAGCAGTAACAATGATCATGTTAAATCCAATATTGTTGCTTCTAGTAGTTCTCTTGATTCTACTAATGATTCTCTTAGCCAGGTTACACTTAAGCAAGAAAATAGCTTATTGAAGGGAATTATAGAGAAAGGAGTGTACAAAAGCCTTGCCGGGAGTAAGCAATTCGAAGAAATTGTGCGCAAGCAAGGAATGCACCGGAAGAATCAAGATGTTGGTTTTGAACAAAAGTTCAATGCCAATGGAGTTGAGTGGGAAGAAGATCAATACCCCAAGACAAAGTTTGTCCCTCAACAAGAGAAGTATACTTCTTTCAAGGGGACACAAGCTCAAGACGATCTTCCACCACAAGACTACAAGCAAAAAGGCAAGGACAAGCTTCAAGAGGAAATTGATGCATTTGAAAAGCTCCGAAGACCTTAGTCAAGTGGATTCCCAAGACTACTTCAAGCTCCACTTCATCAAGTACGACTACAACTCCAAGGATTCCCATCAAAATGATGTGGATCCAAAAGAAGAAGAACTAGAGAGTTCTTGAGGGTGACTCCGCCAACATACTTCACTCTTATCATTTTGGCAAGAACAAGTGCAATCAACTTCCACATCTTGCACTAGTTCAAGGAGTCACAAACCCTCTTGTTGGTATTGAAAGTGCAATTCACTCAATAGCGTTTGAATTCTCCAAACCCTTCCCTTTACATTCTCGCAAGTTGCATGCTTTACTTTCCGCTGCCTATAAACTCTTTGTATGCTTGTTTGAATTATGTGATGATTGCTTGACTTGTCCTAAATTAGCTAAAATCTGCCAAGAACTAAAATTAGGAAAAGATTAAGTTTTATTTGATCAAGTAGTCTAATCAACCCCCTCTAGACATACTTTCAATCCTACAATATTTTACACAGTAGCCCGCATACCCACTCAGCTTGCATCAGAAAAAGACAAAGCGCACCATAATCTCACCAGACAAGAACAGGTGGTAGGCCACGAAACAAAGCAAACAAAGCATGTAGCAAGAAGCAATGAAGTGTGTCAATAAGAACACATCTAACCTTGCAAAAGTATGACCTGTCCGGATGTCAGGAAACCTGGACAGGAAGAGAAAGAAGCAACAAACAAGCATTTCAGCTCAGAGACATTTTATCAAACAGCAGACGAGCAAGAAATATCTTACCCTTCCAAACAAAAATATCTTGCATTTTATCAAACAGTAACCTGATAAACAAGAAGTTGGATGACCCTGCAGCAACAAGATAAAGATAAGTGAGAACAAGAAAATCAAAGAGCACGAGGACATGGAAAGCAAAGCCAGCCGAAGCGACGCATGCAAAAGAAAAAACGACGGTGACACTGATACGGAGAAGAAGAGCTGCAACCTCAACCGGTTCAACAACCAGGAGAAGTCCGTGTGGACGAGGCCGAGGCCGCCCGCCAGGACCAGCTCCAGCGTGAGGCCGCCCGCCACCGCGAGTCCCAAGCCTGCCTAGTTGAAGCCTGATAAACAAGAAGTTGGATGACCCTGCAGCAACAAGATAAAGAGAAGTGAGAACAAGAAAATCAAAGAGCACGAGGACATGGAAAGCAAAGCCGGCCGAAGCGACGCATGCAAAAGAAAAAACGACGGTGACACTGATACAGAGAAGAAGAGCTGCAACCTCAACCGGTTCAACAACCAGGAGAAGTCCGTGTGGACGAGGCCGAGGCCGCCCGCCAGGACCAGATCCAGCGTGAGGCCGCCCGCCACCGCGAGTCCCAAGCCTGCCTAGTTGAAGCCACAACCGGGGCCTCCAGGCCGACTCGTCCTCCCCTCCCCGTGCCCCATCTCCACATCTCTTGTCAAATCTTCCCAGCCAGTTGAGAGCTGCCAAAACAGAGCAAATACAATTAAACTTCGAATTCTAGAAGTTGCGTTCTGGCATATATTTAAACAGTCTACAAAAATCAGTGCACAGAACATATATAATTGAACTTTCAAAATCGTCAATTAGATATTAAAGAAGATAGAATCATCATTGTGAGTGTACTGTCCATAACTGCATTGGCCCCTATTTTGTACAATGGCCTAAAGAAAACTCCAGTACATAAAAAGGAAGGATGCATTTATGGTAATGGAAAGATATTTCTAGCTTTTTACCGATTCAGACAAATAACACAAATAACAAATTGTCGATAAACATGGTAATGATTTGTGAGGGACGCCTGCACCATGATGTAAAACCATCGAATCAAATGTGAAATTGTATCAAAGAAAAGCAAACACAGTAGACATGGTTGATGGCTTGGCTACAATCTATGGTTCATCTTGCATCAGAGACCGCAACACAGGGATGTACTGTGCCTAGTTCATTGAGTTCAAAGTGGTGCTTTGATTAAGAGGAATTTGGTATCATCGCAGCTCATGTCGTGGCAAGGCTACTGCGACCCAGACTTTATCAGGACTGAATGTTCATTGCTCACTGATTCTGTTGTACCAGATGATCTGACCACCCGTCAATCCGATCTGTTTATAGAACTTTAGACCCAAACATAATAAATAATAAGCTTGTCCCATGTTAATGACAACAGTCTAACACACAATAGCTCTCCGATAGCACAAAAAAGATTTAGAAAACTGAAAAGTGGCGAATAAACATGAGAAACTCCTAACATATTACCTCTAGCAATCACAGTCATGGTCAGTGCTACGATCCCAGCTTCTCTCGTTTCCACCGTCTCAAATGCATCAAGAATTTCAAATGCTTACACTTGAAGGAACATAGTATGTCTGGGCAAAATTTATGTGTGGAGCTCTCATGATTTTGGTGTACAATACACTCGAGCAAACACAGGGGGTCCATAGTATATTGAAAAATATTTGGCAACCCACAGTGCAAGCTGAGTGTTCTCCGGCTCTCTTCTGTCTTGTTGTAATAGTCAGACTGCCTACATTTAAACTTAGATGTAAAGCACCAAAATAACTGTCAAGCAAAACCAATAGTGCCAGAAAATTAAGAGGAACCCGAACCTTGCAGAACATCAAGCAATAACAATAGAAAAACTATTTTTTTACATTAAACAGAAAAGTGAAAGCATTATTTGGTGTATAGAACCCATAATAATTTGTGATCATCCATAGTGCACATAATTAAATGACCAGTAAGGGTATTGGTTATTCTATCCTCCTGATACCTACTGAGATACACCTAACTTGAAGTAGAATGGAAGAGATGTACTTCAGAACTGAAGATGAAATTGTGCACACATAATGAAAGTTGAAAGGAATAAATTGCTCGCATACACAAACTATCTAGTTTGTTTAGCAAACACAGGGGATCTGCAGTACTTTGAAAATATTTGTCTAACCATGGCGCAAGCTGAGTGTTCTCAGGCTCCCTTCTATTCTTGTTTCAGGGTTGAAGCCATCACAATATACAAAAAACGGCAGCCATCCTTGGCCTCCATTTATCCTTCGCTTTCTTTCTCGAGGGTATGCCAGAGGCGCTTGTACATACCTGTTTTGGAAGACCTATCTCATTAGCATAAGAATTGTGCATTTCAATTGTAGAGAATGGTTAGATTAGTACCTGATATTGTCAACCGCATAATCCCAACAGAAATGTGTATGCCCTAATACATGGCAGGCCGCTCCATCTTTAGCGTTGTTTTGTATAGCTCTCAACCTTTTTTCCAAAGAATCAGAGCTAATGACCTTCAGAAGGTTTGGATAGTAAAGGGTTAGCTCATCTGGACATAACTCTTGCCTGCAAGAGGGCCAAAATAGGCAAATTTAACAATTATTATATAATCTTCAGATTTGCACCTCTCCTTTTGCATCAGTATGAGGGAATTGCATCAGTATGAAAGAAGAGGAGAGAAGGAGCTAGCATACCTGCAGAAGGGCCGGTGAGGCTGCAACGTCACAACAAGGAAGCGGGGGCCCTTGCACCGAGAATTGCATAGAGTCGAAAACTGAAACCTCATAACAGTAGACATGCACTTACATAATATGCCTCCAGTCATACCTGACTGTGAGTCTTATAGAGATTCAAACCTTACCCACCTGTGTGCATAACAAAAATGAGGCTAAGCAGAAGAAATAATCAGTTATGTGCTTCTTAGTAATTTTTGCTTGATTCCAAGAAGACCAAATATGTAAAAGGAGGACTCCAGGTCAACGTTCTGGATAATTGGTGAACATAAATCTACAATACTATGTATACTTCTTATAAACAGTATGTTTTCTGCTTTAATGGTTTAGAACCCACCTAAACAAAATAAAAGCAACAAAAAAACCTGGCTATAAAATGCAGTTCAAACAAAGCAAACAATAGGAAGCAATAAAAAATAAAACAAAACCATAATATGGCAATATATTGGAACAGCTAGGGTCGCATTTGCAAAGTTTATTGTTGTCTGTCTTCTCAATGAAGTTTCAATGACAAAGAGATTCAACCTGGAGTAAGCTATCTGAAATAAATTAATCCAACAAATCAAATAATAGTCCTGATGGGATGTACCTCGAATTAACTTAACAGGGACCATCTAGTACCGTGCAATGGACGAGCAGACATGTGGAATTGACGAGAGAATAAAAAATAGGTATATGAGGCATGAAGATCCATGTGAGATGTCCCAATAAATCGGTCAGAGAAACAAGCCAAAGCACCTTCTAGAGCAGCGAGCGAGTCCGTCGATGAAACTGGAATTGCAACCTGTGTTCCTGTAGAAAAATAGAACGACGGTGTGTCTGTAATTGCATTTTCCATCTGTTTTAGGTGTTCTTCACTTACACTGCCTGCTTTTTTGTGAATAAAGGCATGTCTGTTCGCACATCAGATTACACTAAGATTCGAAAACAGAGAATACAATATGTTATGTTGCAATAAAAAAATAGGGAGGAAATTGGGTGATTGGTAATCATATATTGGTCGTTTACTCAGAAGAAGGGAATTGCTTGGTCAACAAATATATATATCTGCACCCTGTACATAGTATAATGCTGCAGATATGTGTTTGATGGAAGTTGGTTTCATGCTCTTATTCTGACAGCAAGAAAACTAAATAAATTGATTTTTCGTATATTCAAAATATGGTCCATATTATGCATACAAGGTGCTATCTTGGCATGGATACAACCTGCAACCATATGCACAGGAGGTGTGTCTGTCCTAAGAGGAGCATAGTTTCAGAAGAGTATTTCTTTATTTGAAGCAGTTTGATTTTTTTCCCGCGTGATCCACTGCTCAACTCGGTGTTCAAAGTAAGAACGGAGCAGTTGGAACGGCACAGATGTGCAGCCACACACACACAAACAGTAATCAGAACATTTTTGCAAGTTAGAACTAAATTTTATATACGATTAATGTTGGCACTCCATCGGCAATGAATTGGCATAGAACACATCAACATAGATTAATGTTGGTCGTATGGGAAAATATCAAGAGAGATTAATGCATATATTTTATGGCTCTCAGTTTTGAAATCAGACACGGTTTATAGTGATGAAGAAACAAAAGGTATTAGCTCTATTACCTCACACAGCCATTCAAAGTAATCACCAGGAGACAAAAGAACATATAAGACTCTAGGAATTAACATAACCTCCGTTGCATTGTTCATACGCACCCAATTCCGAAAAAGAAAAACATACGCTTCAGTAGCAAACAATTAGAATCTGAAAACTATGTACATATACAGAGAAAAGAAAATTAGGAACGCAAACTGTCCTATTACTCCCATGTGTGAAGAGCCAAAGCTATTTTCAAGCAGTATTATAAGGTAGCTCTAGATTTTAATCCATAGCAATCAAATTAACCACTACAGAAAAACTAAGAACAATAAACCTGAACTATTGCATGAAAGAAAAAGCAGTCACGATGATCTTCTTCAATACCTAAATTGCAAAAAGCTAGTCGGTCTACTCAACTTGTTATTTTCTACTGGAACTAAATAATAGAAAAAAGAAATCAGATGACTAACATAGATTAATACTGCCCTTCCAGCCTTATTGGATTTTCATCAAACACTTTCCAGGCACAGAGAAACAAAAATAGGGGATTGGAAGAAAGGGAGAGAGAAAAATCAGGAAGAGAAGTATGATTGTGTACCTGAAGCTGAGTTGCGATAGGATGGACGCTTGGAGAAGAGGCCGAGGAGGACGAGCAGCTGGACATCCTCCATGACGAAGCAGGGCCGGCCTGCTCTTCTCTCGTGGCCGACCTCCTCCCTCTCCCTCTCCCTCCAAACCACCGCGACGGACCGCTGGCCCCGCTGCTTCTTGTCCCCGACGTTGGCCTGTCCCTGGCTCCTGGCTCACTGCTCCCCATGCTGCCGGTCCCCCCTGCACCTCCGCCAACCTTGAAGACCCAACCTCCCCTCCTCACCCATGGGGACGACCAGCGCAGGATCTGGAACCACCGCGAGCGACGACCTGGAGGGGCTAGAGCAGGGAGGAAGAGGAGAGACAGAGGTGGCAACGAAGGGGAGGGGGGGGCTCGGGGCGCGGGGGAGGGGGGGCGGGGAAGGATGGGGTGGCGGCACCAGGATGCTAGGGTTCGTGGGTTCGTCGTGGGAGGGGATCGGGAAAGAGAGCAGAGAGTGCGGGGCTGGGCGGGCTGCTTTTTATACCCAAATGTGAAAAGACTAAAATGCCCTTGACGGGGCACAGAATTTGCAGGCAGTGGCAATAGCGATTTAAAGGCGACGTGGAGGCCTTGATCCTGCCTAGCAGTTCTTCCGGGTTTATATGTTCAATTTGCTAGACCATGAGAATTGTATGTTTATAAATGAAAGAAGGAAAATAGATGAAGTATTTTTTAAACAGGAATCTATGCTGAAACACAATTTGTCTGTTGAAATTCTAGGGGATCCTCCTCCACCTAAGGGTGATCCCGTGTTTGAGCTTAAACAGTTGCCTGATAATCTTAAATATGCTTATCTTGATGAAAAGAAGATATATTCTGTTATTATTAGTGCTAACCTTTCAGAGCATGAAGAAAAAGATTATTGAAAACTCTGAAGAAGCACCGTGCTGCTATTGGATATACTCTTGATGATCTTAAGGGCATTAGTCCCACTCTATGTCAACATAAAATAAATTTGGAAGCAGATGCCAAACCAGTTCGTGATCCTCAACAACGTCTGAATCCTAAAATGAAAGAGGTGGTAAGAAAAGAAATACTCAAACTTCTGGAGGCAGGTATAATTTATCTCGTTGCTAATAGTCAGTGGGTAAGTCATGTTCATTGTGTCCCTAAGAAGGGAGGTATTACTGTTGTTCCTAATGATAAAGATGAATTGATTCCACAAAGAATTATTACAGGTTATAGGATGGTAATTGATTTTCACAAATTAAATAAGGCTATTAAGAAAGATCATTACCCCTTACCTTTTATCGATCAAATGCTAGAAACATTATGCAAAACTACACATTACTGCTTTCTAGATGGTTATTCTGGTTTCTCTCAAATACCTGTGTCGGCTAAAGATCAATCAAAGACTACTTTTACATGCCCTTTTGGTACTTTTGCTTATAGACATATGCATTTTGGTTTATGTAATGCACCTGCTACCTTTCAAAGATGCATGATGACTATATTCTCTGACTTTTGTGAAAAGATTTGTGAGGTTTTCATGGACGACTTTTTCGTCTATGGATTTTCTTTTGATGATTGCTTGAGCAATCTAGATCGAGTTTTGCAGAGATGTGAATAAACTAATCTTGTCTTGAATTGGGAAAAGTGCCACTTTATGGTTAATGAAGGTATTGTCTTGGGGCATAAAATTTTTGAAAACGGTATTGAAGTTAATAAAGCCAAGGTTGATGCTATTGAAAAGATGCCATGTCCCAAGGACATCAAAGGTATAAGAAATTTCCTTGGTCACGCCGGATTTTATAGGAGGTTCATTAAGGACTTCTTAAAAATTTCTCGGCCTCTGACCAATTTTATTACAAAAAGATATATCATTTGTCTTTGATGATGATTGTGTAGAAGCATTTGAAATACTTAAGAAAGCATTAGTCTCTGCACCTATTGTTTAGCCACCTAATTGGAATTTACCCTTTGAAATTATGTGTGATGCTAGTGATTATGCTGTAGGTGCTGTTCTAGGGCAAAGAGTTGATAAGAAATTAAATATTATCCATTATGCTAGTAAGACTCTAGACAATGCTCAAAGAAATTATGCTACTACTGAAAAAGAATTTTTAGCAGTTGTATTTGCTTGTGATAAGTTCAGACCTTATATTGTTGATTCTAAAGTAACTATCCACACTGATCATGCTGCTATTAAATATCTTATGGAGAAGAAAGATGCTAAACCTAGACTTATTAGATGGGTTCTCTTGCTATAAGAATTTGTTTTGCATATTGTTGATAGAAAAGGAGCTGAAAATCCCGTTGCAGACAACTTATCTAGGTTAGAGAATGTTCTTGATGACCCACTACCTATTGATGATAACTTTCCTGATGAACAATTAAATGTCATAAGTACTTCTCGTAGTACCCCTTGGTATGCTGATTATGCTAATTATATAGTTGCTAAATTTATACCACCTAGCTTCACATACCAAGAAAAGAAAACGTTCTTCTATGATTTGAGACATTACTTTTGGGATTACCCACATCTTTATAAAGAAGGAGTAGATGGTGTTATTAGATGTTGTGTACCTGAGCATGAACAGGAACAAATCCTACGCAAGTGCCACTCCGAAACTTATGAAGGACACCATGCGGGAGATAGAACTGCACATTAGGTATTGCAATCCGGTTTTTATTGACTTACTCTCTTCAAGGATGCCCGTAAGTTTGTCCTATCTTGTGATGAATGTCAAAGAATTGGTAATATTAGTAGACGTCAAGAAATGCCTATGAATTATTCACTTGTTATTGAACCATTTGATGTTTGGGGCTTTGATTATATGGAACATTTTCCTTCCTCTAATGGATATACACATATTTTTAGTTGCTGTTGATTACGTTACTAAGTGGGTAGAAGCTATTCCAACTAGTAGTGCTGATCATAACACTTCTATTAAAATGCTTAAAGAAGTTATTTTTCCGAGGTTTGGAGTCCCTAGATATTTAATGACCGATGGTGGTTCACATTTTATTCATGGTGCTTTCCGTAAAATGCTTGCTAAATATGACGTCAATCATAGAATTGCATCTCCGTATCACCCACAGTCTAGTGGTCAAGTAAATTGAGTAATAGAGAACTTAAATTAATTTTGCAAAAGACTGTCAATAGGTCTAAAAAGAATTGGTCCAAGAAACTTGATGATGCATTATGGGCCTATAAAACTGCTTATAAAAATCCTATGGGTATGTCTCTGTATAAAATTGTATATGGAAAAGCATGTCACTTACCTCTCAAACTAGAACATAAGGCATATTGGACTATTAAAGAGCTCAATTATGATTTTAAACTTGCCGGTGAAAGAGGTTACTTGATATTAGCTCACTTGATGAATGGAGAATCCAAGCTTATGAAAATGTCAAGTTGTTTAAAGAAAAGGTTAAAAGATGGCATGACAAAAGGATACAAAAGCGTGAGTTTAATGTAGGTGATTATGTATTGCTATACAACTCTCATTTAAGATTTTTTGCAGGAAAACTTCTCTCTAAATGGGAAGGCCCCTATGTTATCGAGGAGGTATATCGTTCCGGTGCCATAAAAATCAACAACTTCGAAGGCACAAATCTGAAGGTGGTAAACGGCCAGAGAATTAAACATTATATCTCAGATAATCCCATAAATGTTGAAACCAATATTATTGAAACCGTAACCCCGGAAGAATACATAAGGGACACTTTCCAGAACGTTTCAGACTCCAAAAAGGAATAGGTATGTGGTACGGTAAGTAAACCGACTCCAAAACAATTTTAAGGCAATATTTCTCCGTTTTGGAATATTTAGAAAAATAGAAAATTAAGTAGCAGTCCAGGAAGGACACGAGGGCCCCACGAGGGTGGAGTGCGCGCCCTACCCCCTGGGCGCGCCCCCTACCTCGTGAGCACCTCGTGTGCCCTCCGGACTCCGTTTTCTTGCACGATACGTATTTTGGTCGGTAAAAATTCATTATATAACCTCCCGTAGGTGTTGACTCCCGTATCACGCAAAAATCCCTTGTCTTTGTTTTGAGCTGTCCTAATGCAGACAGATCAACATTTCGTCCTAGGATTCGGAAGAAGAAAGCTATGTGGCTGATTACCTTGCAGATCCTAAGGTCTATGGGGATATGGAGCATTGTGGTTTGACTACGGAAGAAGAAGAAGAATATGAACCCAAGGGAAGGGAGGAGACGAGCTTAGATGAAGATGAAGTCCCACTACCTCAACCTGGGGACATGCATGTGGAGTTCAAAAAGTCAAGCCTCCCAGATAGGGTAAAGAAACCTAAGATCGAGTTATCCCTTTTCGCCTCTTGCAGGAGAACAAGCAGGAACTATGCAAAAAGATACTGAGCTTGGAGCAGGAGATCGAAGACCTAAGGGACCAAAATTCTATCCTCAAGCGCAAATTAAGGAAGAAGCCTACGCCATCAACAAAATTACCACTGTCTCCACCAACAAAGAAGAATTGAGTATCTGGTATGGGCACTCCACTTGGCAACTGCCAAGCTTGGGGGAGTGCCCCGGTATCGTATCACCATCACTTTTATCTTTACCGTTTTTCTCAGTTTGATCCTTTTGGTAATATCTTGATCTAGTAGAATAAAGTTTCTGGCATGATCTAGTTTTAAGTTTTGCTTTATGATCTCTCTATGTAATCGAGTCCGTGAGCTATATAATAAAATTAGTGTTGAGTCAAGGGCTTGATTTCCTTGCTATGATCTTGGGTGAATAAAAGAAAAGAGAAAAATAATAAGAAGAAACAAAAGTTCATATTGATCTTATTGGTAGTAATGACTTCACATAGAAAGAGTGTGATGATTAAAAGTTGTTGGGAGTTGGCAGACATAGCTTTGGCCATCATTGCAATTAATAGGAAGTAATAAGGAAAGAGAGGTTTCACATATAAATATATACTATCATTCACATCTTTCATGATTGGGAGCACTCATCAAAATATGACATGCTAAAGAGTTGATGGTGAACAAGGAAGACAACATAATGGGTTATGTTTTCTTATATTTGAGATAAAGTATGTTGTCATGGATCATCCAACATGTTGAGCTTGCCTTTCCCCCTCATGCTAGCCAAATTCTCAGCACCAAGTAGAGATACTACTTGTGCTTCTAAATACCCTTAAACCAGTTTTGTCATGAGAGTCCACCATATCTACCGATGGATTAAATAAGATCCTTCAAGTAAGTTGTCATTGGTGCAAAGCAATAAAAATTGCTCTAAATATGTATGATTAGTGTGGGAGAAATAAGCTGTATACGATCTTGTGATGTGGAAGTAATAAAAGCGACGGACTGCATAATAAAGGTTCATGTCACAAGGGGCAATATAAAGTGACGTTCTTTCGCATTAAGATTTTGTACATCCAACCATAAAAGCACATGGCAACCTCTGCTTCCCTCTGCGGAGGGCCTATCTTTTATTATTATCTTCTACCTTATTCATGTGTCATGGTGATATTCACCTCTCCCTTTTTCATTTTATCCTTTGACAAGCACAGTATGTTGGAAAGATCCTGATATATCTAATTGGATATAGGGGGCATGAGTTATTATTGTTGACATTACCCTTGAGGTAAATGGTTGTGGGGCGAAACTATAAGCCCATATCTTTCTCTGTGTCCGATTAAAACTCCGTAACCACAAGTATTGCGCGAGTGTTAGCAATTATGAAGGACTAGATGATAGTTGAGTATGTGGACTTGCTTTTTAGCTCTGACATAGACTATTTCTGATGTTATGATAAATTGCAATTACTTCAATGACTGAGGTTACAGTTTGTTGGTTCTCAATAAGGTTTCTGATTCATACTTTTGCATTGTGAATAGATCATCACTTGAACATAAGTAATCATATGACAATATCTATATATGTTGCTTTTATGAGAATAATCATGATGCCCTCATGACCGTATTTTATTTTTATCGACGCCTCTACCTCTAAACATGGGGACATATTTATTGTTATCGGCTTTCGCTTGAGGACAAGCGAGGTCTAAGCTTGGGGGAGTTGATACGTCCATTTTGCATCATGCTTTTATATCGATATTTATTGCATTATGGGCTGTTATTTCACATTATGTCACAATACTTATGGCTATTCTCTCTTATTTTACAAGGTCTACATAAGGAGGGAGAATGTCGGCAGCTGGAATTCTGGGCTGGAAAAGGAGCAAATATTAGAGACCTATTCTGCACAACTCCAAAAGTCCTGAAACTCCACGGAATACCTTATAACAAATAATGAAAAATACTCGCCAAAGATGAAGACCAGGGGGCCCACACCCTTCCCACGAGTGTGGGGGGCGCCCCTCCTAGGGCGCGCCCCCTACCTCGTGGGCCCCCTGGTGGCTCTCCGATGACCATCTTCTCCTATATGAAGTCTTTCATTGAGAAAAAAATAAGAAGCAACCTTTCAGGAAGAAACTCCGCCGCCACAAGGCGGAACCTTGGCGGATCCAATCTAGAGCTCCGGCAGAGCTGTTCTGTTGGGGAAACTTCCCTCCCGGAGGGGGAAATCATCGCCATCGTCATCATCAACGCTCCTCTCATCGGGAGAGGGCAATCTCCATCAACATCTTCATCAGCACCATCTCATCTCAAAACCCTAGTTCATCTCTTGTATCCAATTCTTGTCTCTAAGTCCGGGATTGGTGCTAGTAGGTTGCTAGTAGTGTTAATTACTCCTTGTAGTTGATGCTAGTTGGTTTAATTGGTGGAAGATCATATGTTCAGATCCTTTATGCATATTATTACCCCTCTGATTATGAATATGAATATGCTTTGTGAGTAGTTACGTTTATTCCTGAGGACAGGGGAGAAGTCTTGCTATTAGTAGTCATGTGAATTTGGTATTCGTTCGATATTTTGATGAGATGTATGTTCTCTAGCCTCTAGTGGTGTTATATGAACGTCGACTACATAACACTTCACCATTATTTGGGCCTAGAGGAAGGCATTGGGAAGTAATAAGTAGATGATGTGTTGCTAAAGTGACAAAATCTTAAACCCTAGTTTATGCGTTGCTTCGTAAGGGGCTGATTTGGATCCATATGTTTCATGCTATGGTTAGGGTTACCTTAATACTTTTGTTGTAGTTGCGGATGCTTGCAATAGAGGTTAATCATAAGTGGGATGCTTGTTCAAGTAAGAACAGTACCCAAGCACCGGTCCACCCACATGTCAAATTATCAAAGTACCGAACGCGAATCATATGAGCATGATGAAAACTAGCTTGACGATATTCCCATGTGTCCTCGGGAGCGCTTTTCCTTATATAACAGTTTGTCCAGGCTTGTCCTTTTCTAAAAAAGGATTGGGCCATCTTGCTGCACTTTATTTACTTTTGTTACTTGTTGCTCGTTACAAATTATCTCATCACAAAATTATCTGTTACCACTTATTTTAGTACTTGCAGAGAATACCTTGCTGAAAACCGCTTATCATTTTCTTCTACTCCTCATTGGGTTTGACACTCTTATTTATCGAAAGGACTACGATAGATCCCCTATACTTGTGGGGCATCAACGGGATGAACTCGGGGCGACGACGCAACAATCCGAAGGGACAACGCAATGGTGGGTCGATCGGCGACGGGCGTGTGCTATGGGACGGGCTTGGCAAAAAAGGCGTGTGATCAGTTGATCAGACTGACGGCGGTGTTGTACTCGCCATGGTGGGGATGACGCGCAAATCCGAGTCGATGGTGACGTTGTTGGTGATGTACCAGGCGATGACAACGAATACAGAGCAACAATGGAGAACACGCGGACGAGCGGCCGACAGCGTTGCACGAAGGTGTCCCTTGGGCGGCGCGTCCAGCCTTGCCACGCGATTGATGACGAAGCGGCTGGTGTAGAGTTGACGCCAATGTCAGAGTAGATGCCCGGGGTCGACGGCGGCGGCGGGCGACCCAAATCGATCTTAGATCATAAAACCAAAAAGTAAAACACCGATCAAGATGACCGGCGGAAGAGAGAAAAACCCGAAGCAATGACTCGGGAAAAAAGACTCTCTAGCGCAGCCGGTCAACACGATCGGCGGACGAACCCTAGGTACGGGCGGCGCAACCCCCATCGGCAGTCATGGAGGCCGACCACCCCGGGGGTGGCGCACAGGGCAGAAGCGACGGGCGACTGCTAGGGTTGGATCGGTTAGGTTGATACCATATTAGAAGGGATAAAGAAGGATTTGTGGAATCGTTGTTTATTACTTGAGCCTCGTGAGCATATATATATATAGAAGTACAATGGCTAACTTGAAATATAAGATAAGGCATCCTATACTTCCTAATAATCATAATACTCCACAGTCGCCCCACATAGAAGATCCATCACACGACACAATGTGTTAGTTAGTTGAGAATGGCACGACATCGTTCGTGCTCCGTCAAGGGATTTCTGAATTCGCACAGCTCCGCATCAATACTGTCTATTAACGATTCAACCAAACCACTGGAGTCGAGATGGAGCCTACATTTCTCGTAAAAAAAGATGGAGCCTACATTCCAAAGATTTTCCCAACCTCGATCTTCAACGAGAGTTTTCCAAGCAAGTTTGAGGCCTAAGACAACATCATTCAACTGCCCTGCCGCATAATGGTTCTTGAACATACACTCAACTTCAGATTGATTCATTATCCCCAGGTCAACTGAAAACATAAAGAATGTAAGAATGTTACAGAAACAATTGATTTTTTTACGCAGAAATCTTGGAAGCAAATGCAGTTATATTTGAAGTTCAAGTTGTCGGTTGGATTAGAAAAATGCTATTTACAATATACATAGAAGATACTGGAATATTTTCTCTCTCTTCTCTCTCTCAAAAAAAGAAGATACTAGAATATTTATATCCTTTTCCCCCTTAGTATGTATAGGCAAGGGGATGCTAACATCAGTCTCCTTGCACTTCGGACAATGGTGAAGGTGCCACAACCATAGTTTCATACATAGCTCGGCTATGGTCCACGTGAGGCCTCCGACCACACACCTTTTTTACTCACAATTTTGTATTTCAAGAGCTTAACATTAAATAATGCACACATTCAATATATGATGACAACATATACAAAATACAATTATAGAAAACAGGCCCACTCTACAAATGTGGTGGTGACCTACTGGAGCATTTCTCAAGTTCCGAGACAATTGTGTTATGCGCTAGCAAAGTTCGAGGACCAAATATGTAACCATATCTCAAACCGTCACTATCTTCCACTGACCAGCGGGGCCCACCTCGCACCCAGAGGCAGGAGCGCTCCTGTAACGCCCGGATAATCTTGCTACAATAATTCCACGCTAATCGTGCCACGTCACCTCGGTTACTGTTGCTAGGCTTTCGTTAGATCGAACCGCGTCGAATTCAAATCTAAATTAATGTCAACAATAAAAGTTTTTGAAAGTTGAAACAAAAATGTTCGGTGGGTGCCGAATATTACAAGGGTAATTATAATAAAGCAAACACATTTTTATAAAATGTCAAACTAAGTTATTTGGGGTCTAGATTTTTTGTGACTATGGACTAAGTCAAAATACTGAATTAGATACTAAGTGTATATTTTATTAAATTAAAATGCAACTAAAATAAAGAAATAAAGATATAATAAAGAAAACAGAAAACAAGACAAAAAAAAGAAAAGGAGAACCCCCCTTGCGCCCGGGCTTCGGCCCAGCAGGCCCCAAGCCCCCCCACCCCTGGGCCCCTTGGCCCAGCCGGCCACGCCGGCCCAGTCGGCCCACCCCGCACCTCTCCAGGCCTATTAGGCCACCCCACCCCCCACTAACCCTAATCCCCCCCCACGCCGCCACTCCCTCTTCTCCCCTTCCCGATCCGATCTGGATCGGGGACGAGCCCGCTCCCCCCACCTCGCGACGCCACCGCTCCAGATCTCCGTCGCCGTTGCCTACTCGCCCCCCCCTCTCCTCGCGCGACCCTCCCCCCCACCTGAAGCCGGCGCCACCCGTCTCCGACCCCGTCACCCTCGCTCGCCGCGACGACCGCACGCGGGCGCCTCGGAGCTCGCCGACCCCGCCCCACACCAAGACACCACCGCCGCCCCGTCGCTCGTCCTCACCCCTCCTCGCCGGACGCCGTGGACGCGCGCCGTCCCGCCGCTGCCGAACGCCTCCTCGTCCTCCTCCTCGCCGGTCTTCCCCGACCGCCCCCGAGCCCACTGCCCCGTTGCCCTACTCCCCCCCGTGAGCTCCGGCCTCCCTCCCTCTCTCCCCTGGCTCTCTGTCCCCGGCCATCGAGGCCCACTACCGCGCCGCCCCGCCCCGCTCCCTGCTAGCGCTGCCGCCTGCGCCTGCTGCGCGCTGCTCAGGGCCGCCCGCCTCGCCACTGCCCGCGCTCCTCTTGCGCCCCTGCCGCTGCGTCCGCCGGGCCGCACCCCTTTCCCCACCGCTGGCGCTGCCGCCGGCCACTCCCTCTGCCCCGTTGCTCATCGCCATCGATCCGGCCGACCGCGTCGTGGTCGCCGCGATCCGTCCCCGTTCCTTGCCGCGCGAAGCACCTCGCCGGGCCGCGTTTGTCCCAGCCACCGCCGCACCCGCACCGGCCCGGCCGCGCCCCCACCTCCAGCCTGCGCCGCCCCGCTCCGATCCGTCGCCGTGGCCGACGCCCCACTGGGCGGCCACGGGTGCACGCCCGGGCGCCCACTGCCCGCGAGTACCCGCGCCCGATAGGCCCCCTGGGCCACTGACACGGGGGCCCCATGGCCCCAGAACGTTTTATTAAAAAAAAAAGGAATTAAAATAAAAATAAAAATAAAATAAATATAATTAATAGAAATAAAAATGATTTAATAAAATTATTAATTAATTAATTAATTAATTAAGAAATTAATTAAGTTAATTAATCCGGTTTAATTAATTTAATTAACTAGTTAAGTTTAATTAAACTGTAATTAGATTAACCTAAACCCTAATTAACCTAATTAGAGGATGACAGGTGGGTCCCCCCTGGACCCACATGTCAGGTTGACCAAGTCAACTCTGTTGACTGCTGATGTCAGCATGACATCATGCTGATGTCATTAAATCATTTTCGAATTAATTAAATAATTAATTAAATTTCAGAAATTAATAAAATCTTTAGAAAATCATATCTTTTAATCCGTAACTCGGATTAAAATATTTTCAACATGAAAGTTGCTCAGAACGACGAGACGAATCTGAATACGCAGCCCGTTTATCCGCCACGCATCCCTAGCATAGCGAACACGCAACTTTCCCCCTCTGTTTCATCTATCCGAAAACGCGAAACACCGGGGATACTTTCCCGGATGTTTTCCCCCCTTCACCGGTATCACCTCATACCGCGATAGGGCACCCCTAGCACCGATACTTGTCATGTCATGCATCGCTATGCATCTGTTTGCTTAAATATTTATTGTTTCTCCCCCCTCTTCTCTCGCTAGACACCGGGACCGACGCCGCTGCTACCCAGTACGACTACGGAGTTGACGATCCTTCTCTCTTGCCAGAGCAACCAGGCAAGCCCCCCCCTTTGATCACCAGATATCGCTTACTCTTCTCTATACTGCTTGCATTAGAGTAGTGTAGCATGTTACTGCTTTCGTTAATCCTATACTGATGCATAGCCTGTCCTTGCTACTACTGTTGTTACCTTTACCTGCAATCCTAATGCTTAGTATAGGATGCTAGTTTATCATCAGTGGCCCTACATCCTTGTCCGTCTGCCATGCTATACTATCGAGCCGTGATCACTCGGGAGTTGATCACGGGTATATACTATATACTTTATACATGATACATGTGGTGACTAAAGACGGGTCGGCTTGAGGAGCACCCGCGAGTGGATCTTTGAGGCGGAGCGACAGGGCAGGTTCCGACCACCTAGGAGAGAGGTGGGCCTGGCCCTGGTCGACGTTCGCGGATACTTAACACGCTTAACGAGATCTGGGTATTTGATCTGAGTTTGGCCATTTGGTCTATACGCACTAACCATCTACGCGGGAGTAGTTATGGGTATCCCGGCGTCGTGGTATCAGCCGAAGCCTTCGTGACGTCAGCGACTGAGTGGCGCGCGCCGGATTGGAACGTAAGCCTGCTCTTGTATTAAGGGGGCTAGTTCTGCTTCCGGCCGCGTACGCAACGTGCAGGTGTGCTAAGGGCGATGGGCCCAGACCCCTGTGCGCTTAGGTTTAGACCGGCGTGCTGACCTCTCTGTTGGTCTAGGTGGGGCTGCGACGTGTTGATCTTCCGAGGCCGGGCATGACCCAGGAAAGTGTGTCCGGCCAAATGGGATCGAGCGTGTTGGGGTATGTGGTGCACCCCTGCAGGGAAGTTAATCTATTCGAATAGCCGTGATCTTCGGTAACAGGACGACTTGGAGTTGTATCTTGACCTTATGACAACTAGAACCGGATACTTAATAAAACACACCCTTCCAAGTGCCAGATACAACCGGTGATCACTCTCTCACAGGGCGACGAGGGGAGGATCATCGGTTAGGATTATGCTATGCGATGCTACTTGGAGGACTTCAGTCTACTCCCTTCTACATGCTGCAAGACGGAGGCTGCCAGAAGCGTAGTCTTTGAAAGGATTAGCTATCCCCCTCTTATTCTGGCTTTCTGCAGTTCAGTCCACCGATATGGCCCTTTACACTTTTACCCATGCATATGTAGTGTAGCTTCTTGCTTGCGAGTACTTTGGATGAGTACTCACGGTTGCTTTCTCCTTCTTTCCCCCTTTCCTTCTTCCTGGTTGTCGCAACCAGATGTTGGAGCCCAGGATCCAGACGCCACCTCGACGACGACTCCTACTACACCGGAGGTGCCTACTACTACGTGATGCCCGCTGACGACGACCAGGAGTAGTTAGGAGGATCCCAGGCAGGAGGTCTGCGCCTCTTTCGATCTGTATCCCAGTTTGTGCTAGCCTTCTTAAGGCAAACTTGTTTAACTTATGTCTGTACTCAGATATTGTTGCTTCCGCTGACTCGTCTATGATCGAGCTCTTGTATTCGAGCTCTCGAGGCCCCTGGCTTGTAATATGATGCTTGTATGACTTATTTTATTTGTAGAGTTGTGTTGTGATATCTTCCCGTGAGTCCCTGATCTTGATCGTACATGTTTGCGTGTATGATTAGTGTACGATTAAATCGGGGGCGTCACAGCTCCTACACTACGCCCCTTCCCTCATGGGCAACCCCATCCCACACCACCTATCGAGTTACAAAGGGGCCCACCCAGCAACGACACCCTTCACAGAACCCAGCCCACGACCTGGTCAAAATTGGGACAAAAATCCAAAGTTGGACACCTCAATTGATTGAGGGAGCTCTAAAATTAGGGAGCATAGTGAATTTAAAGATGACATACACATGGTTACTAAAGCATACAACAATGGATATTGAAGCAAAACTAAAAATTGTTGGCCGGCAAGGGATGGATGTTTTGACTCACCAACATATAGATTGATTTGTACTTTTCTTTTGGCATTTGAAAGCAAAAAAAATATAGTACAGAAGCATAGGTATAGCATATTATTGTGGAAACAGATATAAACCTTGATGGAAGCTGGCAAATTTTGAAATCAAGTCGAACACTAATATTACAGCGAAATATTGGGAATTGGGAGTCAAATTATTGTTATTTGCACAAGAAATTAACCAAATTTCGTAGATGATATAGTGCTCCATTACGCATCGGATATAACATAGACACACCCAACAAATTTCATCGAAGCGAACGTCGAATCTGAAGTAACACAAAGCAAAACAATTCATTAAAAATGAATCAAAGATGTGAAGAATCAAACCCTAGTCTGGGTGAGTATATACACGGGGTAATGCATGTGATGCGTGTGCAACTTCTTTGCCATCCAAAAATGACACACGAGCGTTGGAGGCGGTGGGGAACCAAGATTGCGATGGGGATTACCCGTCCGGTGATGGAAGCAATGTTTGGTGGAGACGTGGAGTAGACACGGGCAGGGCACAACAACGACATCAGAGCAGCTGTAGCCGTGGCAGAGTTGGTGGTGCGGAGTAAGGAGGTGGCGAAGGTAGCAGCCGTGGTGCGCGAGCACGGTGAGCTCGGGGATGGGCTCACCCGTGCGTTGAGAGACGGGGTGGGCTTGGTGGGCCTGGGAGGTGAGACTTAGTCATCCCAAACGGTTTATTGATGGATCGGATAGAAATATACACCGTGGAATTAAAGAATTAACGGTACATGACCAGTTTGATGAAAAATTCCTATACGAGGTGTTTTCGATTAATATTGGGAAAAACACAACAGTGCGCTTATAACCTGAAAGAAACGAGTCCGCCACTATTGAGAAATGAAAGTTAACTGTCACGTGACCGCGGACCAATTTGTAGTTGAATGGTTAGGAGGATAGTGGTATTCTGAACCCATCAGAGTTCAAGTTCTATACTTGACATATGCGCTCGTATTTTATCGATTTATTTCAAGCCTTCCGACGGTGTGTGTTCAGTTTGAGAGACGCCATCGTCGACTATAAAGGCGTATGCCGCGGCATCGTCAATTTCAAGATGATATGTTGGCTCAGTTTCTTTGAGATGCTTATATGAATAGATATGTGTGCGTGCTTTCATAAGGATTAGTATATGTGCGTATGTATGAGTGTGAGAAAACCTAAGGTCTGGTCTTCATTGGTCGTGCCTCGCGGTTGCCTTGATGAAGGATCTGTTTTGAGAGCATAGACTTTCTTGAGGGTGAAAATCTAAAATTTTGGATCGGGCAACGACGACGCTTGTGCGCCGTTTCCTTTTCGAAGGCGTTGCTTCCGAAGACCTTTTATATTTTCCGGGTGTTATCTTTGGTGATGGCATGAGTGCTATCATTGAGGGGAGTTGATCGTTGTAGGGGGACCTTTGTTTTTTCCTTTCTTTTTATTTCTTCTTTGGCAGTGTGCATACAAGATGTCTTGTTGATGCAGAGACGGGTGTAATTAGTATCTTCGCGATATTAATTTATCTATACCTACTATTAAAGGGAATACATATTCTTGGTTTGGTTTAGTCCTTTTCGTTTGATTTGAGTGCACGCTAAGCGATCTGGGCCAGATACTTGTACGTTGATGGGCCTTTTATGGGCTTTTATAGAGACCGCGAATAATAATTAGGTCTATACCTACTATCAAAGGGAATAAGTATTCTTAGTTTGGTTTAGTCCCTTCCATTTGGTTTGAGTGCACGCTAAGCGATATGGGCCAGATACTTGTACGTTGATGGGCCTTTTATGGGCTTTTATAGAGAACGCGAATAATAATTAGGTCAAAATAAATCAATATTGTCGGAATTGATCACAGGAACTCCTATCTGGATGTCTTATGTAACAACCAACGACCTATACACTATTTACATTTACTAATCCCAACTCGTTCTAAATATACGAGTAGCAGCCCTCGTGTTTAGGGCGAGCTAATTAAAGAAAGGACTTGAGGTAAAAAATATAACATAATTTAAAAAAGATTTGTAGGCTTTCATGTGTTTGGCTACTAAATTAGAAAAGGAACAATTTGATTTCCGACTAAAACGGGTGAGGACGTCATGGTAACTAAAGGAAGAATTTTACTTAAATGGAATCGATGGAAAATTATGCTCGGCAAAAAAAATATAACACGGCTAAATTGTATTGTATTTTTTTATGTTCATTTTATAAAAGGATGCTATGAGACATTATGTTTGAACAAACATCATTTTTTCCCGTTACAACGCACGGGCATATGTGCTAGTTCTTTAAAAAAAATGAGAGTGAGAAAAGGCTGTCACGCGGCCACGATTCGCCATGGCGCCACCGACCGCCAATTTTGACGTCACAAAACGAGCTGCGCACAGCGCATACCGCCCACCATCCACGTGAATCTCCCTCCTAACGAAAGCAGCAGAGAAGCCCAAAATGAAATATTTCGGCGGACGCCTCCCCGCTTCCCTCCCCGCCAGGCGGCCCGAGATCCCAATTTTCGTCCAAATTTCCAAGATTTGCCGGCGCTTCGTCGAACCAAAACAGCAAAACCCACAGATTAGTCCCCTCCCTCCACTTCTACCCAGCCTAAATTTCCCTCCGAAACTCAAATCTTCTGGCCTGCTCCCTCCCTCCGACCTCCGATACAAATACCCATCGATTCTTCCCTCCCTTCCCCAGCCCCACCCGATTAACCTCCCGGCCTGGTACCACCAACCTCCAATCCGAAGAGCCTCTGCTCGTATGAGCTCCAAGATGGCAGCTGACAGCGGCGACCAGGAGAACCTGCCGCCCAGTACAACGCCTCCGACTGCCACGGCTGCTGTCGTCCGCCCTCGTCATTTTGGGGTCAAGAAAGGCCAGATGAAGCGGCTCGGCAGGGCGCGGAGGCGGGCGCCGCTCAAGGACATCACCAACCACTTCGCCGTGGAGACTGCATCTGCCGAGGTGCAAGCTCTGCAGCAGCCGGAGGAGGGGTCGGAGGGGGGCACAGCGAAGGAGGAGCTGGCGGCGCAGACGAACGCGCTTGCCAGTGCTGCGGCTGTTAAGGTGAGGAGGAACTCGCTCCGGAAGGAGTTTAGATAGAGTTCAGTTCATTGTACAGTGGGATTGGGTAATTGGACGGAATTCATTATTTGTACTATTCTGATTTCATTCTCCAAGCCCATGGTTCATTGGGCTGGATTTTGCTCGCTGGTTTCCGCTTTCCTCTATTGTTGATTATAGGAAACGAGGTTCTGAGTAAAAAGGAAGATGAATTTAAATCGATATCTCATTGATAGAAGTATGAGTCTTAATCTGGAAGTGTTCAATGACTCATTCACGGAAATTTCGATGCTCTTAGTTGACTATATGTTTATCTAGTTCCTTCGTATCTCTTCAGTGTTCTGAGTTTGAGTCATTTATCCGTGTCGGGCTGAAGGTCTTTAGAGCAACTCCAACAGCCGACCCAAAAGGAACGATGTTTTTATCCGTTTGGGTCGACCGTCTGTCCGCTGTCCGTCCTTTTTTAGTTTTGGGTCGGCAGTGCGTGTAACGGGCCGATCCATTTTATAATTGCGCGTGTTTTAAATCATGTCGTCATCCTGGTTTTGACGCACCAGCGCGCGGAAAAAGTTCACCCGCGCGGGGGAAAGCGGCCTAACGCGCGCTGGTTTTGGCGCTCTAGCGCGCGGGAAAGGTTCGCGCGCGCGTCGCGGCCGACGCTCGTTATAAAGAAGACGCTCCCTCCACGCTCTGTCCGCCGTCCACTCTCGCCGCCTCTGCTCGCCGCCCACTCCCGCCGCCTCTGCGCCACCATGTCGATCCGCCGCCTGGGCGCTTCGGATTTTCGTGAAGTCAGCGAGCGCCGCTCCGGCGCATTCTCCTCCGAGATTTGGTTTCGCGGGAAACGTCTCGTCCTCGACACCTTCGACACCGCAGAGGAGGCGGCCCGCGCGCACGACGCGGCGGCGTGGCGCCTCCTGAGGCCTCGCCGGGATATAAATTTTCTCAACGTGTCGAGCCAGCGGTTGCAGGATCTGACGCCTCTCCCGCGGCTTTTCACCGACGAGGATCGTCGTGTCCACCGGAGGCGGCAGCGTCACCTCGCCATCGTAGAGAAGAATGTGGAAGCCTTGGTGGTGTGGCGCGGAGGCTTCCCGCAGGACATCGTCGACGAGCGCCAGTTCTACAAGCAATTGAGATCGAAAAGGGACGCGAGGAGGAGGAAGCGAGCCGCCTATCGGGAGGACAAGCGTTCGCGGAAGCAGGCATCTCAATTGAAACTGAAGCTACAAGAAACGGCGGGTTGGGACTTTGCAGATGAGGCGTATGCTGAGGTCTACATTCAGACATCGGAGGAGGACATTACCGAGTCGGAGTCAGAAATCGACGAGTAGTGGTCTTTCTGTTTATCTGTGTACGCTAAAATTATCTATGTATCCATTTTTATCTGAAAAAAGGCCGGCGGCGTCGGCGACGTAGCAGGCGGACGAGGGTGTGAATCCAATGTGCCACCGACCAGCGGGCCCGGTGAGGAAAGAAGGCGAGCGCGCGCGCGTTCATCTTGTGTCCGCGCCAACGCAAATCAGGCTCAAAAATGGGCCGGGAATAGGTTGGCAGGCGGACTAAAGCGGACGCGCATCCGTTTGGGTCGGTGCGTTGGGCCGGCTTTTTTGTCCACGACGACCCAGACAAATGGCCGCAGACGAAATGAGTCGCCCCATTGGAGTTGCTCTTACTTCTAGTATCGGGATCCGTATGTCTCGAAACATGCTTTTGCCCCGTTTTATGAAATGAAGCAACCATCCATGCAATCAACATCCAAATGTCATACTCCCTCCCTGCCGTAATGTAATTCCTATAAATTTTTGTAAAAGTCAAACATTACAAACTTTAACCATATTTATAGAGAAAAGTAGGTACATCTAGAAACACGAATGCACATCATTGAATACATCATGAGTTATATTTTCAGAATGTATATGTTTGGTATTGTAGATGTAGACTGTTATCTCTATACACTTGTCAAAGTTGACAAAGTTTGACTTTCACAAAAATTTATATACACTACATTATGGAATGGAAGGAGTATCAAATAAGAAGGTTGCCCAACATCACAATCATGCCCAAAAAACCATAGGAAGACAAGCGACCGAGTTACGGCCGCCATGAGGCCCATACAAAGATAGGCGACGCGCGGTAGTCAGAAGCGCATCCAGCATTAGCTCAAACCGGTCGCAGTCGCGCTGCCTAGACAGCGGGTACCAGTGCTGCAAAAAAGTAAGGAATTTTAAGGAGTCAGAGGCTTGCCGCAGAAAACCCCGCTCAAACACCATTTGTTACGTGTCGTCCAGAATGTCCACGACTAGATCTGTATGTGCAAACACAAAAACTGAAACCAACGATTCACTTCATTACAGATGGGTGCACCAGCGACCCACAAAGCCCGATTGTTGGAGATATAACCCTCGACGTGACCCGTCCAGAAGGGGCTGGGTTATACTGTTGGCGACTCAAGAGTAAAGGCTTAAATGGGCCTAAGAAGACATGAAGTCTGGAGGCGGCTTAAGTAGCGGGCCTGTTGAGGGTCCAAGACCTGGAGGTGTGAGCCGCTTGATGGTGACTTGCCTAGCAAGGCAAGGCGACTTAGAAACCGAGTTGGACACGTTGTGTGATCCGGCTTGTACTCTTGTAAGCCCATGGCCTCGACTTGTGTATATAAAGGCGAGACCCTGCGGCGGGTTAACTAAAGTTACAATCAATAGATAGCTAGGTTAAACAATTTCGCTCCCTTGTAATCGATATTTGATTAATATGTAACACTTATGATGCGGTTATATTTCCCACGTGTCGAGGCACGACTTAGAGGCATAACCGTATGGTGGTTTAGTCGCAAGTGGGGTAATCTTCACACAATCCCATGTACTAAATAAGAAAGGGATAAAGAGTTGGCTTACAATCGCCACTTCACACAAATAACAAGTTAACCATACATCATCCAGAGTACAATCAAGGTCCGACTACGGAACCAAAATAAAAGAAGACAACCCCAATTGCTAGATCCCCGATCGTCCCAAATGGGCTCCACTACTGATCATCCAGAAAAGACACATAACAACGACCAAGATCTTCATCGAGCTCCCACTTGAGCTCGGTAGCATCACCTGCACCGGTATCATCGGCACCTGCAACTGTTTGGAAGTAACCGTGAGTCACGAGGACTCAGCAATCTCACACCTGCGAGATCAAGCCTATTTAAGCTTATGGGTAGGGTAAGGTAATGAGGTGGAGCTGCAGCAAGCGCTAAGCAAATATGGTGGCTAACATACGCAAATAAGAGCGAGAAGAGAAGCAACACAACAGTCGAGAAGCTAGAAGTGATCAAGAAGTGATCCTGAAACTACTTACGTTCAAGCACAACACAAGACCGTGTTCACTTTTCGGACTTCGCCGAGAAGAGACCATCACGGCTACACACGTGGTTGATGTATTTTAAATATATCAAGTGTCAAGTTCTCTACAACCGGATATTAACAAATTCCCATCTGCCACATAACCGCGGGCACGGCTCTTGAAAGTTTATACCCTGCAGGGGTATCCCAACTTAGCCCATCACAAGCTCTCACGGTCAATGAAGGATATTTCTTCTCCCGGGAAGACCCGATCAGTCTTGGGATCCCGGTTATAAGACATTTCGACAATGGTAAAACAAGACCATCTAAGCTGCCCGATGTGCCGACAATCCCGATAGGAGCTGCACATATCTCGTTCTCAGGGCAACACCGGATGAGCAATCCGTACAACTAAAACCAGCCCTCAAGTTTCCCCGAGGTGGCGCTACAAGGGGCTCTAGTTCGGACCAACACTTAGAGAAGCACTGGCCCCGGGGGGGGGGGGTTAAAATAAAGATGACCCTCGGGTTAATTACTCCCAAGGGAAAGGTATAGGTTGTTAGGCAAATGTAAAACTAAGGTTGGGCCTTGCTGGAGGAGTTTATTCAAAGCAAACTGTCAAGGGGTTCCCATAACACCCAACTGCGTAAGGAACGCAAAATCAAGGAACATAACACCGGTATGACGGAAACTAGGGCGGCAAGAGTGGAACAAAACATCAGGCATAAGACCGATCCTTCCACCCTTTACTAAGTATATAGATGCATTAATTAAAATAAGAAATATTGTGATATCCCAACATATCCATGTTCCAACATGGAACAAACTTCAGCTTCACCTGCAACTAGCAACGCTATAAGAGGGGCTGAGCAAAAGCGGTAACCTAGCCAAATAACGGTTTGCTAGGAAGGTGGGTTAGAGGCTTGACATGGCAACATGGGATGCATGATATAACAAGTGGTAGGTAGCACGACATAACGATAGAGCGAGCAACTAGCAACCAAAGATAGAAGTGATTTCGAGGGTATGGTCATCTTGCCTGAAATCCCGCAAGGAATAAGAACGAGTCCAAGAAGTAGACGACCCAACGTAGTCGAACGAATCCTCACAACTCCATAACAAAACCGAAGCTAATGAGAGAAGCAACCCAAAAAGAAGCAAGCAACATAGTAAACAACCATCACATAAACATGACATGATACACAACCAAGTATGATGCATGTCCGGTTTAATGAGGCATGGCATGACAATATGCACAAACAAGACTACAAATTAAGTGGAGCTCAATATGCAACGAGTTGCATATTGACGAAACACCACATTCAAACATTTAGTTCACTCTCACTTATGTACCCAACAATATTAAATGTTATTAAACATGGCAAGGGATGAAGCACAACAAAACTATCTATCTAGGCAAGTTTAAACGAGGCCGGAAATAACAAACAACAATTCCGAAAAAACCTCATGTGCATATTTTAAAGTTGGCATTGTTCTACCCTATACACAATTTTAGAGTTGTTAAACATGCAAAATACTGCCACCATGTTAAACTATGCATTTTTCTACCCCATTTACATATAAAGTTTATTAAATTTGGAGCTACGGTTATTAAGTTATGAGATAAAAATCATTTTAACATGGCATAAGAGCAAAAATTAATGCAGACAACAATTTAAGCATTTTTAACATGGATGACATCAGCATATTATGAAACTTGACAAAATTCTAAGCATTTTACATATATAGTTTGTTTAATTCCGATGCATGAGTGAGAAGTTATTAGATGCATGATTCTAGGGACTAATCTGCAAAACTGGTTTTTCTGTGGATAAAACAGAAATCCACTAGACAGGAAAAACACCACGCGGGCCAAAAGGCTGTGGATCTGGGCGGGGCGCAGCTCACCTTGTGGGCTGTAGGCAGAGTCGGAGCGGGCCAGCATGGAGCGGGCTGTGGCCCACACAGGCAGCCACCGTGGTCAACGCGGGGGCTGTGCGTGTGCTCGCACGCACGCACGGACGACAAAGGGCGCGCCGGCGACGGTTGTCCAACGAGGACGATGACGGGGCAAGGCAGGGAAGGCCGGGAACGAGCGGATCCGGACGTCCTGCACCAGATCTGGGCAACGACGGCGGCTGGTCGGAGCTCCGGTGACGGACGTGAAGGACCCGAGGTGGCGACAGTCATGGCAGGCTCCTCTGCGAGGCACGGGGAGAGAAAACGTGATGGAGAGACAGAGGAAAGGAGAGAGGAGGCAGGAGACGGGGCGGCGGGATCCTGGCGAGGCATTGGCGAAGCTCGCCGGCGGCGGGGTCGCCGTGCGGTGTGGGTCGACGATGCAGGCGCAGGCGAGGAGGAGCGCTCGGGGAGAGCGGGTTCCCATGGCTGCGACGGTGCTGCGCTGGCGTATTGGGCCCAGATTGGCCCGTGGCGGGCCACAGATGGGCTCTGGAGGGCCCGTGCGGCTGGGAGTGAGTGGGGGCGACGCGGCGGGGATGAGGTGGCGGCATGCGGTTGGCTGAGAGGTGGTTCGCGGTGGAGGCTGGCCAATGACTGGTTGCCAAGTGGCAGGGACGAGTAGGCCGACGCTGGAAACGAAGGGGCGGCGGCGCTGAGCAGGTGGTGGCGGGAGGATCCCGAGGCTGGAGGTTAGGGGAGGGTTAGACTAGGGTTTGACCAAAATGGACTTGGGGGGTTGTTAAATAGGAAAAGGAGGGCTAGAGAGGGGGTTTTCATCTGTTTTTGGACCGTTCGATTATCATCGGATGGCTCCGGACAGAGGGAGGAACTAAGTGGGCTGTGTAGGAGGGTGTGGGCTGAGAGGAGAGAAAAGAGGGCAGTCCGGCAACAGTCCCCGGAGACCGAAAATGTCCGACGTATGACCCGTTATAATGCCGCTATATATTTAACGGTTGGGCTATCAAACGAGCTCCGAATGCGACGAAACTTGACAGGCGGTCTACCTACACTATAATAAGACCGCACGCCAACTTTCATTCCATCCTGAGAATATTCCCCGGCCACTTATAAAATAATATTTCGGACGTGCCGCGGGCGCGTGCAAATGTGTCTGGGTTCAAAACGGGCAACACACGGAACTAGGGGAACCCGGACAGATGCAAGTTTCGAAAACATGATGATGTAATGCACATGATGACATGGCAAGATGCAACACGCAAGCAAAATACATGGCAACAACGACACATAACTGGAAGACACCTGGCGCAACGTGAAGGAAATATGCCCTAGAGGCAATAATAAAGTTATTATTTATTTCCTTATATCATGATAAATGTTTATTATTCATGCTAGAATTGTATTAACCGGAAACATAATACATGTGTGAATACATAGACAAACAGAGTGTCACTAGTATGCCTCTACTTGACTAGCTCGTTAATCGAAGATGGTTATGTTTCCTAACCATAAACAAAAGAGTTGTTATTTGATTAACGGGATCACATCATTAGGAGAATGATGTGATTGACATGACCCATTCCATTAGCTTAGCACTCGATCGTTTAGTATGTTGCTATTGCTTTCTTCATGACTTATACATGTTCCTATGACTATGAGATTATGCAACTCCCGTTTGCCGGAGAAACACTTTGTGTGCTACCAAATGTCACAACGTAACTGGGTGATTATAAAGGAGCTCTACAGGTGTCTCCAAAGGTACATGTTGGGTTGGCGTATTTCGAGATTAGGATTTGTCACTCCGATTGTCGGAGAGGTATCTCCGGGCCCTCTCGGTAATGCACATCACATAAGCCTTGCAACTAATGAGTTAGTTGTGAGATGATGTATTACGGAACGAGTAAAGAGACTTGCCGGTAACAAGATTGAACTAGGTATTAAGATACCGACGATCGAATCTCGGGCAAGTAACATACCGATGACAAAGGGAACAACGTATGTTGTTATGCGGTCTGACCGATAAAGATCTTCGTAGAATATGTGGGAGCCAATATGAGCATCCAGGTTCCGCTATTGGTTATTGACTAGAGACGTGTCTCGGTCATGTCTACATTGTTCTCGAACCCGTAGGGTCCGCACGCTTAAGGTTTCAATGACAGTTATATTATGAGTTTATGAGTTTTGATGTACCGAAGGAGTTCGGAGTCCCGGATGAGATCGGGGACATGACGAGGAGTCTCGAAATGGTCGAGACGTAAAGATCGATATATTGGACGACTATATTCGGACATCGGAAAGGTTCCGAGTGATTCGGATATTTTTCGGAGTACCGGAGAGTTACGGGAATACGTATTGGGCCTTATTAGGCCATACGGGAAAGAAGAAAAAGGGCCTCAAGGGTGGCCGCACCCCTCCCCTTGGTCTGGTCCGAATTGGACTAGGGAAGGGGGGCGCCCCCTTCCTTCCTTCTCCTTTTCCCTTCCTCTTTTCCTATTCCATATGGGAGGTGGAATCCTACTAGGACTAGGGAGTCCTAGTAGGACTCCACACTTGGCGCGGCCCCTCCTAGGGCCGGCCTCCTCCTCCCTTGCTCCTTTATATACGGGGGCAGGGGGGCACCTCTAGACACAAGTTGATCCACGTGATCATATTCTTAGCCGTGTGCGGTGCCCCCTTCCACCATAATCCTCGATAATATTGTAGCGGTGCTTAGGCGAAGCCCTGCGACGGTAGAACATCAAGATCGTCACCACGCCGTCGTGCTGACGGAACTCTTCCCCGACACTTTGCTGGATCGGAGTCCGAGGATCGTCATCGAGCTGAACGTGTGTTAAAACTCGGAGGTGCCGTAGTTTCGGTGCTTGATCGGTCGGGCCGTGAAGACGTACGACTACATCAACCGCGTTGTGCTAACACTTCCGCTGTCGGTCTACAAGGGTACGTAGATCACACTCTCCCCTCTCGTTGCTATGCATCACCATGATCTTGCGTGTGTGTAGGAATTTTTTTGAAATTACTACGTTCCCCAACACAACGGTCTTGGGGCGTTACACAATACAACACAAAGTAGGGCATAGGATTTTACCTCATTGTGAGGGGACGAACCTGGGTAAACTCGTGTCCCTCATCCCGATCAACCCCTTCGAGCTAACCTACGTTGCGATGGCTCCACACCTAAGTCCTTTCACAAGGGTATCTAACGTGACAAAACCACGACAGTTGGCGCCCACCATGGGGCCAGCGCATGGTGGTTTCGAGATCTTGAAGGGCTCCTTCCCAGGGATTGAGGGGTACGCCATGGGCAGGATGACCAAGAGTCGCTGCGGCAAGATCTACATCGACGATGCGGGCTGGGGCCCCGAGGCCGACTCAATCGAGTACGGGTACCGGGTCCCCTTCGGCGGAATTCACGTCTTCATTGGCAAAATCGGCGAATCTGAGCCTAAGCTGGACACCTCCACCGACCTCTTCGAGTCAGCTCAGCGCGCGCGACCCGCCCGGGTTCAACCCGGTCGGAATAATGCCTCGATTTCACGCAAGGCTGGGAGCTTACGGAAAACTCTGCATTTGGTGGGGCGACTCTTGTTTATTCAGATGATGAGTCCATCGGAGAGAAGGAGTCAATCTGTCAGCTTCAATACGACGGGCTTGGGGGCTATTCCAATGGCAACAGTATTCCGGACCCCTATGAG